>NC_054475.1:164630004-164840004 GCF_017639515.1 Carcharodon carcharias | reverse complement strand
CCCACAGGGTCTCTCACTCTCTCTCTCTTTCTCTCTCTCTCTCCACTCTCACTCAATCTCACACTCTTTCCCCAAAGGCTCTCTCTCTCTCTCTCTATCTCGCACTGTTACCCCACAGGATCTTTCTCTCTCTTTCTCTCTCCACTCTCACTCACTCACACGCTGTTTCCACCAGGCTCTCTCTCTCTCTCTCTACTCACTCTTTCTCTCCCACTCACTCTCACACTGTTTCCCCACAGGCTCTCTCTCTCACTCTCTGCACTCTCACTAACTCTCACGCTCTTTCCCCACAGCTCTCTCACTCTCTCTCTCTTTCTCGCTTTCTCCATTCTCACTCATTCTCACGTTATTTCCCCACAGGCTCTCTCTCTCTCTCTCTCTCACACTCTTTACCAAAAGGCTCTCTGACTCTTTCTCTCTCTCTCGCTCTCTACACTCTCACTCACTCTCACTCTCTTTCGCCACAGGCTCTCTCTCTCACTCTCTCCAGCTCTCTCTCCCACTCTCGCATTGTTTCCCCACAGGCTCTCTCTCTCACTCTCTCCACTCTCACTCACTCTCGCACTGTTTCCCCACAGGTTCTCCCTCTCTCACTCTCTCCACTCTCCCATTGTTTCCCAACAGTCTCTCTCTGTCTCTCTCTCACTCTCTCTCTCTCCACTCTCACTCAATCTCAAACACTTTCCCCAAAGGCTCTCTCTCTCTTTCTTGCACTGTTAACCCACAGGATCTCTCTCGCTCTCTTTCTCTCTCCACTCTCACTCGCTCACACACTATTTCCCCACAGGCTCTCTCACTCTCTCTCTCCACTCTCACTCACTATCACACTGTTTCCCCAGAGGCTCTCCATCTCTCTCTCTCTCTCACTCTCTCACTGTCTCCACTGTCACTCACACTCACGCTTTTTCCCACAGGTTCTCAGGCTCTCTCTCTCTCGCTCTATCCACTTTCACTCACTCTCGCACAATTACCCCACATGATCTCTCTCTCTGTCTCTGTCTCTCTCCCTCTCTCTTTCACTATCGCACTGTTACCCCACAGGCTCTCTCTGTCTCTCTCTCTGCCTCTCTCTCTTTCTCACTCTCTCCACTATCACTCACTCACGCACAGTTTCCCCAAAGAATCTCTCTCTCTCTCACTCACTCTCTCTCTACTCTATCCACTCTCACTCACTCTCACACTGTTTCCCCACAGGCTCTCTCTCTCTCTTTCTCTCACTCTCTCTCTCTCACTCTCTCTCTCTCACTCACTCTCACACAGTTTCCCCACAGGCTCTCTCTCTCTCTCTCTCTCTCTGTCACTATCTCCACTCTCACTCACTCTCACATTATTTCTCCAGAGGCTCTCTCTCTCTATCTCGCACTGTTACCCCACAGGATCTCTCTCTCGCTCTTTCTCTCTCCACTCTCACTCACTCTCACTCTATTTCCCCACAGGGTCTCTCACTCTCTCTCTCTTTCTCTCTCTCTCCACTCTCACTCAATCTCACACTCTTTCCCCAAAGGCTCTCTCTCTCTCTCTCTATCTCGCACTGTTACCCCACAGGATCTCTCTCTCTCTTTCGCTCTCCACTCTCACTCACTCACACGCTGTTTCCACCAGGCTCTCTCTCTCTCTCTCTCTACTCATTCTTTCTCTCCCTCACTCACCCTCGCACTGTTTCCCCACAGACTCTCTCTCTCTCTGTCTATCTCACTCTCTCTCTCTCACTCCCTCTCACACTGTTTCCCCACAGGCTCTCTCTCTCTCTCTCTCGCTCTCTCTCACTCTCTCTCTCTCTCACTCTCTCCACTCTCAATCACTCTCGCACTGTTTCCCCACAGGCACTCTCTCTCTCTCTCTCTCTCTGCCTCTCTCTCTTTCTCACTCTCTGCACTCTCGCATTGTTTACCGACAGTCTCTCTCTCACTCTCCACTCTCACTCACTGTCGCACTGTTTCCCCAAAGAATCTCTCTCTCTCTCTCTCTCTCACTCACTCACCACTCTCACTCATTCTCACTCTGTTTCCCCACAGGCTCTCTCTCTCTCTGTCTCTCTCACACTCTCTCTTTCACTCACTCTCGCACTGTTTCCCCACAGGCTCTCTCTGTCTCTCTCTCTGCCTCTCTCTCTTTCTCACTCTCTCCACTCACGCACTGTTTCCCCAAAGAATCTCTCTCTCTCACTCACTCTCTCTCCACTCTCACTCATTCTCAAACTGTTTCCCCACAGTCTCTCTCTCTCTCTCTCTCTCTCACAATCTCTCTCTCCCTCATCAAGCTCGCACTGTTTCCCCACAGGCTCTCTCTCTCTCTGTCTCTCTCACTCTCTCTCTCTCACTCCCTCTCGCACTGTTTCCACACAGGCTCTCTCTCTCTCTCTCTATCTCTCACTCTCTCTCTCTCACTCTCTGCACTCTCAATCACTCTCGCACTGTTTCCCCACAGGCTCTCTCTCTCTCTCTCTCTGCCTCTCTGTCTTTCTCACTCTCTCCACTCTCATTCACTCTCACATTGTTTACCGACAGTCTCTCTCTCACTTTCCACTCTCACTCACTGTCGCACTGTTTCCCCAAAGAATCTCTCTCTCTCTCTCACTCACTGTCTCTCCACTCCCACTCATTCTCACAATGTTTCCCCACAGGCTCTCTCTCTCTGTCTCTCTCATACTCTCTCTCACTCACTCTCACTCTGTTTCCCCACAGGATCTCTCTCTCTCTCTATCTCTCACTCTAGCTCTCACTCTATCCACTCTCACTCACTCTCGCCCTGTTTCCCCACAGGCTCTCTCTCTTTCTCTCTCACTCTCTCTCACTCTCTCTCTCTCACTCACTCTCATACAGTTTGCCCACAGGTTCTCTCTCTCTCTCTCTCTCTCTCTCTCCCTCACTCTCTCACTCTCGCACTGTTTCCCCACAGGTTGTCTCTCTCTCCCTCTCTCACTCTCTCCACTCTCCCATTGTTTCCCAACAGGCTCTCTCTGTCTCTCTCTCACTCTCTCTCTCTTTCTCTCTCTCTCCACTCTCACTCAATCTCAAACACTTTCCCCAAAGGCTCTCTCTCTCTATCTTGCACTGTTAACCCACAGGATCTCTCTCGCTCTCTTTCTCTCTCCACTCTCACTCGCTCACACACTATTTCCCCACAGGCTCTCTCACTCTCTCTCTCCACTCTCACTCACTATCACACTGTTTCCCCAGAGGCTCTCCATCTCTCTCTCTCTCTCACTGTCTCCACTTTCACTCACGCTCACGCTTTTTCCCACAGGTTCTCAGGCTCTCTCTCTCTCTCGCTCTATCCACTTTCACTCACTCTCGCACTATTACCCCACATGATCTCTCTCTCTGTCTCTGTCTCTCTCTCTCTCTCTTTCACTGTCGCACTGTTACCCCACAGGCTCTCTCTGTCTCTCTCTCTGCCTCTCTCTCTTTCTCACTCTCTCCACTATCACTCACTCACGCACTGTTTCCCCAAAGAATCTCTCTCTCTCTCACTCACTCTCTCTCTACTCTATCCACTCTCACTCACTCTCACACTGTTTCCCCACAGGCTCTCTCTCTCTCTTTCTCTCACTCTCTCTCTCTCACTCTCTCTCTCTCACTCACTCTCACACAGTTTCCCCACAGGCTCTCTCTCTCTCTCTCTCTCTGTCACTCTCTCCACTCTCACTCACTCTCACATTATTTCTCCAGAGGCTCTCTCTCTCTATCTCGCACTGTTACCCCACAGGATCTCTCTCTCGCTCTTTCTCTCTCCACTCTCACTCTATTTCCCCACAGGCTCTCTCACTCTCTCTCTCTTTCTCTCTCTCTCCACTCTCACTCAATCTCACACTCTTTCCCCAAAGGCGCTCTCTCTCTCTCTATCTTGCACTGTTACCCCACAGGATCTCTCTTTCTCTTTCTCTCTCCACTCTCACTCACTCACACGCTGTTTGCCACAGGCTCTCTCTCTCTCTCTCTCTTTCTCTCTCACTCTCGCACTGTTTGCCCAAAGGCAGTCTCTCTCTCTCTCTCTCTCAATCTCACACTTTTTCCCCACAGGCTCTCTCTCTCTTTCTCTCACTCTCTCTCTCTCACTCTCTCTCTCTCACTCACTCTCACACAGTTTACCCACAGGCTCTCTCTCTCTCTCTCTCTCTCTCTCCCTCACTCTCTCACTCTCGCCCTGTTTCCCCACAGGTTCTCTCTCTCTCCCTCTCTTAATCTCTCCACTCTCCCACTGTTTCCCAACAGGCTCTCTCTCTCTCTCTCTCTCTCTCTCTGTCACTCTCTCCACTCTCACTCACTCTCACATTATTTCTCCAGAGGCTCTCTCTCTCTATCTCGCACTGTTACCCCACAGGATCTCTCTCTCGCTCTTTCTCTCTCCACTCTCACTCACTCTCACTCTATTTCCCCACAGGCTCTCTCACTCTCTCTCTCTTTCTCTCTCTCTCCACTCTCACTCAATCTCACACTCTTTCCCCAAAGGCGCTCTCTCTCTCTCTCTATCTTGCACTGTTACCCCACAGGATCTCTCTTTCTCTTTCTCTCTCCACTCTCACTCACTCACACGCTGTTTGCCACAGGCTCTCTCTCTCTCTCTCTTTCTCTCTCACTCTCGCACTGTTTGCCAACAGGTTCTCTCTCTCTCTCTCACACTCTCTCCACTATCCCATTGTTTCCCAACAGGCTCTGTCTCTCTCTTTCTCACTCTCTCACTCTCGCACTGTTTTCCCACAGGCTCTCTCTTTCTCTCTCTCTCACTCGCTCCAATCTCACTCACTCTCGCTCTCTTTCCCCATAGCTTCTCTCTGTCCCTCTCCCTCTCACTCTCTCTCTCTGCACTCTCACTCACTCTCACACTGTTTAACCACAGGCTCCCCCAATCTCTCTCAATCTCTCCACTCTCACTTACTCTCACATTGTTTCCCTACAGGCTCTCTCTCTCTCTCTCTCTCTGTCTCTCTCTCTCTCACTCTCTCTCTCTCCACTCTCAATCACACTCACACTGTTTAACCACAGGCTCCCCCTTTCTCTCACTCTCTCCACTCTCACTCACTCTCACACTGTTTCCCCACAGACTCTCTCTCTCTCTCTCTCCCTCTCGCTCTCTCCACTCTCACTCACTCTCACCACTGTTTCCCAACAGGCTCTGTCGCTCTCTCTCTGTTTCTGTCTCGCTCTCTCCAATCTCACTTACTCTTGCAGTCTTTCCCCACAGCATCTCTCTGTCTCTCTTTCTCACTCTCTCTCTCTCCACTCTCATTCAATCTCACACTGTTTAACCACAGGCTCCCCCTCTGTCTCTCACTCTCTCCAGTCTCACTCACACGCACTCTCTTTCCACCAGGATCTCTCTCTCTCTCACTCACTCTCTCTCTCTCACTCTCTCTCACACTGTTTCCCCACAGGCTCTCTCTCTCCCTCTCTCACTCTCTCCACTCTCACTAACTCTAACATTCTTTACCCACAGGCTCTCTCACTCTCTCTCTCTTTCTCGCTCTCTCCCCTCTCACTCACTCTCACGCTAATTCCCCACAGGCTCTCTCACTCTTGCTCTCTCTCTCACACTCGCTTTGTTTCCCCATAGGCTCTCTCTCTCCACTCTCGCTCTCTCTCACACTCTTTACCCAAATGCTCTCTGACTCTTTCTCTCTCTCGCTCGCTCTTTACACTCTCACTCACTCTCACATTGTTTCCCCACAGGCTCTCTCTCTCTCTCTCTCTCTCACGCTCTCCACTCTCCCACAGTTTCCCAACAGGCTCTCTCTCTCTATCGCTCTCGCTCTCTCCAATCTCACTCACTCGCACTCTTTCCCCACAGCATCTCTCTGTCTCACTCTCTCTCACTCTCTCTCTCTCCACTCTCACTCACTCTCACACTGTTTTCCCACAGGTTCTCTCTCTCTTTCTCACACTCTCTCCACTATCCCATTCTTTCCCAACAGGCTCTCTCTCTCTCTCTCTCTCACTCTCACTCTCGCACTGTTTTCCCACAGGCTGTCTCTTTCTCTCTCTCTCGCTCGCTCCAATCTCACTCACTCTCGCTCTCTTTCCCCACAGCTTCTCTCTGTCCCTCTCCCTCTCACTCTCTCTATCTGCACTCTCACTCACTCTCACACTGTTTAACCACAGGCTCCCCCACTCTCTCTCAATCTCTCCACTCTCACTCACTCTCACATTGTTTCCCTACAGGCTCTCTCTCTCTCTCTGTCTCTCTCTCTCTCACTCTCTCTCTCCACTCTCAATCACTCTCACACTGTTTAACCACAGGATCCCCCTCTCTCTCTCACTCTCTCCACTCTCACTCACTCTCACACTGTTTGACCACAGGCTCACTCACTCTCTCTCACTCTCTCCACTCTCTCCAATCTCACTCACTCTCACATTGTTTCCCTACAGGCTCTCTCTCTCTCTCTCTCTGTCTCTATCTCTCTCACTCTCTCTCTCTCCACTCTCAATCACTCTCACACTGTTTAACCACAGGCTCCCCCTCTCTCTCACTCTCTCCACTCTCACTCACTCTCACACTGTTTCCCCACAGACTCTCTCTCTCTCTCTCTCCCTCTCGCTCTCTCCACTCTCACTCACTCTCACCACTGTTTCCCAACAGGCTCTGTCGCTCTCTCTCTCTTTCTGTCTCGCTCTCTCCAATCTCACTTACTCTTGCAGTCTTTCCCCAAAGCATCACTCTGTCTCTCTCTCTCACTCTCTCTCTCTCCACTCTCATTCACTCTCACACTGTTTAACCACAGGCTCCCCCTCTGTCTCTCACTCTCTCCACTCTCACTCTCTTTCCACCAGGATCTCTCTCTCTCTCACTCACTCTCTCTCTCTCACTCACTCTCACACTGTTTCCCCACAGGCTCTCTCTCTCCCTCTCTCACTCTCTCCACTCTCACTAACTCTATCATTCTTTCCCCACAGGCTCTCTCACTCTCTCTCTCTCTTTCTCGCTCTCTCCCCTCTCACTCACTCTCATGCTAATTCCCCACAGGCTCTCTTACTCTTGCTCTCTCTCTCACGCTCGCTTTGTTTCCCCACAGGCTCTCTCTCTCCACTCTCGCTCTCTCTCACACTCTTTACCCAAATGCTCTCTGACTCTTTCTCTCTCTCTCTCGCTCTTTACACTCTCACTCACTCTCACATTGTTTCCCCATAGGCTCTCTCACTCACTCTCTCCACTCTCACTCACTCTCGCACTGTTTCCCCACAGGCTCTCTCTCTCTCTCTCACTCTCTCACTCTAGCACTGTTTTCCCACAGGTTCTCTCTCTCTCTCTCGCACTCTCTCCACTCTCCCACAGTTTGTCAACAGGCTTTCTCTCTCTCTCGCTCTTCCAATCACAGTCACTCTTGCACACTTTCTCCACAGCCTCTCTCTGTCTCTCTCTCTCTCTCTCACTCTCTCTCTCCACTCTCACTCACTCTCACACTGTTTAACCTCAGGCTCCCCCTCACTCTCTCACTCTCTCCACTCTCACTCACTCTCACATTGTTTCCCTACAGGCTCTCTCCCTCTATCTCTATCTCTCTCACTCTCACTCTCTCCACACTCACTCACTCTCGCAGTCTTTCCCCACAGGCTCTATCTCTCTCTCTCTCTCTCACACTCTCTCCACTCTCCCACTGTTTCCCATTAGTCTCTCTCTCTCTTGCTCTCTCCAATCCCACTCACTCTCACACTCTTTCTCCACAGCCTCTCTCTGACTCTTTCTCTCTCTCTCTCTCTCTCTTTCACTCTCTCCAGTCTCCCATTGTTTCCCAACAGGCTCTCTCTGTCTCTCTCTCCCTCTCTCTCTCACTCTCTCCAGTCGCCCACTGTTTCTCAACAGGCTCTATCTCTCTCTCTCTCTCACTCTCTCGCACTCTCCAATCTCACTCACTCTCGCACTATTTCCCTACAGCCTCTCTCTGTCTCTCTCTCTCTCCACTCTCACTCACTCTCACACTGTTTACCCACATGCTCTCTCCGTTTCTCTCGCTCTCTCTCACTCTCTCCACTCTCACTCACTCTCACACTGTTTCCTCACAGTTTATCTCTCTCTCTCTCTCTCACTCTCTCGCTCTCTCCAATCTCAATCACTCTCGCACTGTTTACCCACAGGCCCTCTCTCTTTCTCTCGCTCTCTCTCTCACTCTCGCATTGTTTCCCTACGGGCTCTCTCGCTCTCTCTCTCTCACTCTCTCCACTCTCACTCATTCTCGCAATTTTTCTCTCTCATTCACTCTCACATTGTTTATCCGCAGGCTCTCTCTATCTCTCTCTCTCTCCACTCTCACTCACTCTCACTCTCTTTCCCCACAGGCTCTCTCTCCCTCTCTCTCATTCTCGCATTGTTTCCCCACAGCTTCTATCTCTCTATATCTTTCTCAATCACTCTCACACTGTTTCCCCACAGTCTGTCTCTCTCTCTCTCTCCCTCTCCCTCATTCTCGCATTGTGTCCCTACAGTCCCTCTCTCTCTCTCTCCCTCTCTCAATCACTCTCACACTGTTTCTCCACAGGCTCTCTCTCTCTCTCTCTCACTCTCACACTGTTTCCCCCAAACTCTTTCTCTGTCTCTCTCTCTCACTCTCGCACTGTTTCCCCACAGGCTCTCTCTCTCTCTCTCACTCTCTCTCTCCCTCTCTCTCTCTCCACTCTCACTCACTCTTGTACTGTTTTGTCACAGTGTCTCTCCCTCTCTCTCTCTCTCTCCACTTTCACTAACTCTAACATTCTTTCCCCACAGGCTCTCTCTCTCTCTCTCTGTCTCTCCACTCTCTCTCACTCTCGCACTGATTCCCCACAGGCTCTTGCTCTCTCTCTCCCATTCTATCCACTCTCTCTCTCACTCTCACACTGTTTCTCCACAGGGTCTCTCTCACTCTCTCTCTCTCTCTCTCTATCCACTCTCACTCACTCTCGCACTGTTTCCCCACAAACCCTCTCTCTCTCTCTCCTCTCTCACTCACTCTCGCACTCTTTCTCCACAGGCTCTTTCTCTGTCTCTCTCTCTCACTCTCGCACTGTTTCCCCACAGTCTCTCTCTCTCTCTCGCACTCTCTCCACTCTCCCACAGTTTGTCAACAGGCTCTCTCTCTCTCTCGCTCTTCCAATCACACTCACTCTTGCACTCTTTCCCCACAGCCTCTCTCTGTCTCTCTCTCTCTCACTCTCTCTCTCCACTCTCACTCACTCTCACACTGTTTAACCTTAGGCTCCCCCTCTCTCTCTCACTCTCTCCACTCTCAATCACTCTCACATTGTTTCCCTACAGGCTCTCTCCCTCTATCTCTCTCTCTCTCACTCTCACTCTCTCCACACTCACTTACTCTCGCAGTCTTTCCCCACAGCCTCTATCTCTCTCTCTCTCTCACTCTCTCACTCTTGCACTTGTTCCCCACAGGCTCTCTCTCTCTCTCTCTCTCTCTCTCACACTCTCTCCACTCTCCCACTGTTTCCCATTAGTCTCTCTCTCTCTTGCTCTCTCCAATCCCACTCACTCTCACACTCTTTCCCCACAGCCTCTCTCTGTCTCTTTCTCTCTCTCTCTCTCTCTCTTTCACTCTCTCCAGTCTCCCATTGTTTCCCAACAGGCTCTCTCTGTCTCTCTCTCCCTCTCTCTCTCACTCTCTCCAGTCTCCCACTGTTTCCCAACAGGCTCTATCTCTCTGTCTCTCACTCTCCCACTCTCTCCAATCTCACTCACTCTCGCACTATTTCCCCACAGCCTCTCTCTGTCTCTCTCTCTCTCTCCACTCTCACTCACTCTCACACTGTTTACCCACATGCTCTCTCCGTTTCTCTCGCTCGCTCTCACTCTCCCACTGTTTCCCAACAGACTTTCTCTCTCTGTCTCTCTCTCTCTATCTCGCACTGTTACCCCACAGGATCTCTCTCTCTCTC
Organism: Carcharodon carcharias; assembly: GCF_017639515.1. Classification (NCBI taxonomy): domain Eukaryota; kingdom Metazoa; phylum Chordata; class Chondrichthyes; order Lamniformes; family Lamnidae; genus Carcharodon; species Carcharodon carcharias. Next base: position 164,830,150 of record NC_054475.1, on the reverse strand, counting down.
TTTCTCTCTCCACTCTCACTCACTCTCACACTATTTCCCCATAGGCTCTCTCACTCTCTCTCTCTTTCTCTCTCTCTCCACTCCCACTCAATCTCACACTCTTTCCCCAAAGGCTCTCTCTCTCTCTCTATCTCGCACTGTTACCCTACAGGATCTCTCTCTCTCTCTTTCTCTCTCCACTCTCGCACTGTTTGCCCAAAGGCAGTCTCTCTCTCTCTCTCTCAATCTCACACTTTTTCCCCACAGGCTCTCTCTCTCTCTCTCCCCCTCACTCTCTCCACTCTCACTCACTCTCACTACTATTTCCCCACATGCTCTCTCTCTCTCCACTCTCTCCTCTCTCACTCACTCTCACTCTCTTTCCACCAGGCTCTCTCTCTCTCTCTACTCTCTCTCTCTCTCCCACTCACTCTCACACTGTTTCCCCACAGGCTCTCTCTCTCACTCTCTGCACTCTCACCAACTGTCACACTCTTTCCCCACAGCTCTCTCACTCTCTCTCTCTTTCTCGCTTTCTCCATTCTCACTCACTCTCACACTATTTCCCCACAGGCTCTCTCACTCTTGCTCTCTCTCTCTCATTATCGCATTATTTCCCCACAGGCTCTCTCTCTCTCTTTCTCTCTCTCACATTCTTTACCAAAAGGCTCTCTGACTCTTTCTCTCTCTCTCTCGCTCTCTACACTCTCACTCACTCTCACTCTCTTTCGCCACAGGCTCTCTCTCTCACTCTCTCTAGCTCTCTCTCCCACTCTCGCATTGTTTCCCCACAGGCTCTCTCTCTCTCTCTCTCTCTCTCGCACTCTCTCCACTCTCCCACAGTTTCCCAACAGGCTCTCTCTCTCTATCTCTCTCGCTTTCTCCAATCTCACTCACTCTCGCACTCTTTCCCCACAGCATCTCTCTGTCTCACTCTCTCTCACTCTCTCTCTCTCCACTCTCACTCACTCTCACACTGTTTTCCCACAGGTTCTCTCTCTCTCTCTCACACTCTCTCCACTCTCCCATTGTTTCCCAACAGGCTCTCTCTCTCTCTCACTCTCTCACTCTCGCACTGTTTTCCCACAGGCTCTCTCTTTCTCTCTCTCTCGCTCGCTCCAATCTCACTCACTCTCGTTCTCTTTCCCCACTGCTTCTCTCTGTCCCTCTCTCTCTCACTCTCTCTCTCTGCACTCTCACTCACTCTCACACTGTTTAACCACAGGCTCCCCCACTCTCTCTCACTCTCTCCACTCTCACTCACTCTCACACTGTTTCCCCACAGACTCTCTCTCTCTCTCTCTCCCTCTCGCTCTCTCCACTCTCACTCACTCGCATTGTGTCCCTACAGGCTCTCTCTCTCTCTCCATTCTCACTCACTCTCACTGTCTTTCCCCACAGGCTCTCTCTCACTCTCTCCACTCTCAGTCACTCTCACACTGTTTCCCCAAAGGCTCTCTCTCCCTCTCTCTCTCTCTCACTCTCTCTCTCCACTCTCACTCACTCTCACACTGTTTAACCTTAGGCTCCCCCTCTCTCTCTCACTCTCTCCACTCTCACTCACCCTCACAATGTTTCCCGACAGGCTCTCTCCCTCTATCTCTCTCTCTCTCAGTCTCACTCTCTCCACATTCACTCACTCTCGCAGTCTTTCCCCACAGCCTCTATCTCTCTCTCTCAGTCAATCTCTCACTCTTGCACTTGTTCCCCACAGGCTCTCTCTCTCTCTCTCTCTCTCTCTCACACTCTCTCAACTCTCCCACTGTTTCCCATTAGTCTCTCTCTCTCCTGCTCTCTCCAATCCCACTCACTTTCACACTCTTTCTCCACAGCCTCTCTCTGTCTCTTTCTCTCTCTCTCTTTCACTCTCTCCAGTCTCCCATTGTTTCCCAACAGGCTCTCTCTGTCTCTCTCTCCCTCTCTCTCTCACTCTCTCCAGTCTCCCACTGTTTCCCAACAGGCTCTATCTCTCTCTCTCTCTCACTCTCTCGCTCTCTCCAATCTCACTCACTCTCACACTATTTCCCCACAGCCTCTCTCTGTCTCTCTCTGTCTCCACTCTCACTCACTCTCACATTGTTTACCCACATGCTCTCTCCAATTCTCTCGCTCTCCCTCACTCTCCCACTGTTTCCCAACAGATTCTCTCTCTCTCTCTCTCTCTCTATCTCGCACTGTTACCCCACAGGATCTCTCTCTCTCTCTCTTTCTCTCTTCACTCTCACTCACTCTCACACTATTTCCCCACAGGCTCTCTCACTCTCTCTCTCTTTCTCTCTCTCTCCACTCTCACTCAATCTCACACTCCTTCCCCAAAGGCTCTCTCTCTCTATCTCGTACTGTTACCCCACAGGATCTCTCTCTCTCTCTTTCTCTCTCCACTCTCGCACTATTTGCCCAAAGGCAGTCTCTCTCTCTCTCTCTCTCTCAATCTCACACGTTTTCCCCACAGGCTCTCTCTCTCTCTCTCTCTCAATCTCGCACTGTTTACCCTCAGGTTCTATCTCTCACTCTCTCTCTCTCTCTCATTCTCTGCACTCTCACTCACTCACATGCTGTTTCCCCACAGGCTCTCTCTCTCTCCCCCTCACTCTCTCCACTCTCACTCACTCTCACTACTGTTTCCCAACAGGCTCTCTCTCTCTATCTCTCTCGCTCTCTCCAATCTCACTCACTCTCGCACTCTTTCCCCACAGCATCTCTCTGTCTCACTCTCTCTCACTCTCTCTCTCTCCACTCTCACTCACTCTCACACTGTTTTCCCACAGGTTCTCTCTCTCTCTCTCACACTCTCTCCACTATCCCATTGTTTCCCAACAGGCTCTGTCTCTCTCTCTCTCACTCTCTCACTCTCGCACTGTTTTCCCACAGGCTCTCTCTTTCTCTCTCTCTCGCTCGCTCCATCTCACTCACTCTCGTTCTCTTTCCCCACAGCTTTTCTCTGTCCCTCTCTATCTCACTCTCTCTCTCTGCACTCTCACCCACTCTCACACTGTTTGACCACAGGCTCACTCACTCTCTCTCACTCTCTCCACTCTCTCCAATCTCACTCACTCTCACATTGTTTCCCTACAGGCTCTCTCTCTCTCTCTCTGTCTCTATCTCTCTCACTCTCTCTCTCTCCACTCTCAATCACTCTCACACTGTTTAACCACAGGCTCCCCCTCTCTCTCACTCTCTCCACTCTCACTCACTCTCACACTGTTTCCCCACAGACTCTCTCTCTCTCTCTCTCCCTCTCGCTCTCTCCACTCTCACTCACTCTCACCACTGTTTCCCAACAGGCTCTGTCGCTTTCTCTCTCTTTCTGTCTCGCTCTCTCCAATCTCACTTACTCTTGCAGTCTTTCCCCACAGCATCTCTCTGTCTCTCTCTCACTCTCTCTCTCTCCACTCTCATTCACTCTCACACTGTTTCCCCACAGGCTCTCTCTCTCCCTCTCTCTCTGTCTCCACTCTCACTAACTCTAACATTCTTTCCCCACAGGCTCTCTCACTCTCTCTCTCTTTCTCGCTCTCTCCCCTCTCACTCACTCTCACGCTAATTCCCCACAGGCTCTCTCACTCTTGCTCTCTCTCTCACACTCGCTTTGTTTCCCCATAGGCTCTCTCTCTCCACTCTCGCTCTCTCTCACACTCTTTACCCAAATGCTCTCTGACTCTTTCTCTCGCTCGCTCTCTACACTCTCACTCACTCTCACATTGTTTCCCCACAGGCTCTCTCTCTCTCTCTCTATCCACTCTCACTCACTCTCGCTCTCTTTCACCACAGGCTCTCTCTCTCTCTCTCTATCTCTCTCACTCACTCTCGCATTGTTTCCCCACAGGCTCTCTCACTCACTCTCTCCATTCTCACTCACTCTCGCACTGTTTCCCCACAGGCTCTCTCTCTCTCTCTCACTCTCTCACTCTAGCACTGTTTTCCCACAGGTTCTCTCTCTCTCTCTCGCACTCTCTCCATTCTCCCACAGTTTGTCAACAGGCTCTCTCTCTCTCGCTCTTCCAATCACACTCAATCTTGTACACTTTCCCCACAGCCTCTCTCTCTCTCTCTCTACTCTCACTCACTCTCACTCTACTTCTCCACAGGCTCTCTCACTCTCTCTCTTTTTCTGTCTCTCTCCACTCTCACTCAATCTCACACTCTTTCCTCAAAGGCTCTCTGTCTCTCTCTCTATCTCTCTCTCTCCACTTTCACTCACTCTCACACTGTTTCCCCACAGGCTCTCTCACTCTCTCTCTGTCTCTCCACTCTCGCTCATTCTCACACTGTTTCCCCACAGGCTCTCTCTCTTTCCCTCGCTCTCTCTCTCTCACTCTCGCACTGATTCCCCACAGGCTCTTGCTCTCTCTCTCCCACTCTATCCACTCTCTCTCTCACTCTCACACTGTTTCTCCACAGGGTCTCTCACTCTCTCTCTCTCTCTCTCTCTCTCTCTATCCACTCTCACTCACTCTCGCACTGTTTCCCCACAAGCCCTCTCTCTCTCTCTCTCTCTCCTCTCTCACTCACTCTCGCACTCTTTCCCCACAGGCTCTTTCTCTGTCTCTCTCTCTCACTCTCGCACTGTTTCCCCACAGGCTTTTTCTCTCTCTCTCTCACTCTATCCACTCTCTCTCTCACTCTGTTTCTCCACAGGCTCTCTCTCACTCTATCTCTCTCTCTCTACTCTCTCCATTCTCACTCACTCTCGCAATGTTTCCCCACAGGCTCTCTCTCACTCTCTCTCTCTCCCTCACTCTCACTCTCTCTCTCTCTATCACCTCTCTCACTCACTCACAACATATTTCCCCACAGGCTCTCTCACACTCTCTCTGCCTCTCTCCCTCACTCTCTCCACTCTCACTCACTCTCGGACAGTTTCCCCCCAGGCTCTCTCTCTCTCTCTCTCTCTCTCTCTCTCTCCCTCTCTCTCTCTCTGTCTCTCACTCACTCCACTCTCACTCACACTTACTCTGTTTCCCCACAGGCTCACTCTCCCTCTCTCTCTCTCTCTCACTCACTCCACTCTCACTCACTCTCACTCTCTTTCTCCACAGGTTTTCTCTCTTTCTCTCTCTGTCTCTCTCACTCTCTCCACTCTCACTCATTCTCACTCTCTTTCCCCACAGGCTCCCTCTCTCTCTCTCTCTCCCTCTCACTGTCTCCACTCTCAGTCACTCTCACACTGTTTCCCCACAGTCTCTCTCTCTCTCTCACATTTTCCACTCTCACTCACTCTCACACTGTTTCCCAACAGAATCTCTCTCTCTCTCTCTCTCTCTTTCTCTCTCCAATCTCACTCACTCTCAGACTGTTTCCCAACAGACTCTCTCTCTCTCTTTTTCACTCTCCACTCTCACTCACTCTCACTCTCTTTCCCCACAGTCTCTCTATCTCTCTCGCTCTCTCCAATCCCACTCACTCTCGCACTCTTTCGGCAGAGCCTCTCTCTGTCTCTCTCTCTCTCACTCTCTCTCTCTCTCTCCACTCTCTCTCAGTCTCACACTATTTCCCCACAGGCTCTCTCTCTCTCTATCTCTCTCTCTCTCCACTCTCACTCAGTCTTGCATTGTTTCCCCACAGGCTCTCTCTCTCTCTCTCTCTCTCACCTCTCTCACTCACTCTCACAACGTTTCCCCGCAAACTCTCTCTATCTCTCTCTCCTTCTCACTCTCTCCACTCTCACTCACTCTCACAATGTTGCCCTACAGGCTCTCTCTCTCTCTCTCTCACTCTTGCACTGTTTCCCCACAGGCTCTCCCTCTCACTCAATCTATCTCTATCTCTTTCTCACTCTCTCCATTCTCACTCACTCTCACACTCTTTCCCCACAGGCTCTCTCTCTCTATCTCTCTCTCTCCACTCTCACACTGTTTCCCCACAGTCTCTCTCTCTCTCACTCTCTCTACTCTCATTCTCTCTCACAATGTTTCCCCACAGGCTCTCTCTCTCTCTCTCTCTCTCTTTCACTCTCTCAGTCTCGCATTGTTTCTGCACAGGGTCTCCATCTCTCTCTCTCTCTCACTCTCTCGCTCTCTCCATTCTCACTCACTCTCGCGCTATTTCCCCACAGGTTGTCTCACTCTCGCTCTGTCTCTCTCACGCTTGCATTGTTTCCCCACAGGCTCTCTCTCTCTCTCACACTCTTTACCCAAAGGCTCTCAGACTCTTTCTCTCTCTCTCTCGCTCTCTACACTCTCACTCACTCTCACATTGTTTCCCCAAAGGCTCTCTCTCTCTCTCTATCCACTCTCACTCACTCTCACTCTCTATCGCCACAGGCTCTCTCTCTCTCTCTCTCTCTCTCTCACTCTCGCATTTTTTCCCCACAGGCTCTCTCTCTCACTCTCACCTCTCTCACTCACTCTCGCACTGTTTCCCCACAGGCTCTCTCTCTCACTCACGCATTGTTTCCCCACAGGCTCTCTCACTCTCTCTCTCTCTCACTCTCTCACTCTTGCACTGTTTTCCCACAGGCTCTCTCTTTCTCTCTCTCTCGCTCGCTCCAATCTCACTCACTCTCGCTCTCTTTCCCCACAGCTTCTCTCTGTCCCTCTCTCTCTCACTCTCTCTCTCTGCACTCTCACTCACTCTCACACTGTTTAACCACAGGCTCCCCCCCTCTCTCTCACTCTCTCCACTCTCACTCACTCTCACATTGTTTCCCTACAAGCTCTCTCTCTCTCTCTCACTCTCTCCACTCTCCCACTGTTTTCCAACAGGCTCTCTCTCTCTCTCTCTCTCGCTCTCTCCAATCTCACTCACTCTCACACTCTTTCCCCACAGCCTCACTCTGTCTCTCTCAGTCTCTCTCTCTCCACTCTCACTCACTCTCACACTGTATTCCCATAGGTTCTCTCTCTCTCTCTCTCACACTCTCTCCACTCTCCCACTGTTTCCCAACAGGCTCTCTCTCTCTCTCTCTCACTCTCTCCAATCGCACTCACTCTCGCTCTCTTTCCCCACAGCTTCTCTCTGTCCCTCTCTCTCTCATTCTCTCTCTCTCCATTCTCACTCACTCTCACAATGTTTAACCACAGGCTCCCCCACTCTCTCTCACTCTATCCACTCTCACTCACTCTAACAATGTTTCCCTACAGGTTCTCTCTCTCTCTCTCTCTCTTGCTCTCTCCAATCTCACTCACTCTCGCACTCTTTCCCCAAAGCCTCTCTCTGTCTCTCTCTCTCTCACTCTCTCTCTCCACTCTCACTCACTCTCACACTGTTTAACCTTAGGCTCCCCTTCTCGCTCTCACTCTCTCCACTCTCACTCACTCTCGCAGTCTTTCCCCACAGGCTCTATCTCTCTCTCTCTTTCTCTCTCACACTCTCTCCACTCTCCCCCTGTTTCCCAATAGTCTCTCTCTCTCTCTCTCCAATCCCACTCACTCTCGCACTCTTTCCCCACAGCCTCTCTCTGTCTCTTTCTCTCTCATTCTCTCTCTCTCTCCACTCTCATTCACTCTCACACTTTTTCCCCAAAGGCTCTCTCTCTTTCTCTCGCTCTCTCTCTCACTCTTGCATTGTTTCCCTGCAGGCTCTCTCTCTTTCTCTCTCTCTCTCACTCTTTCCACTCTTACTCACTCTCGCAATGTTTCCCCACAGTCCCTCTCTCTCTCTCTCACTCTCTCCAGTCTCCCACTGTTTCCCAACAGGCTCTATCTCTCTCTCTCACTCTCTCGCTCTCTCCAATCTCACCCACTCTTGCACTATTTCCCCACAGCCTCTCTCTGTCTCTCTCTCTCTCTACTCTCACTCACTCTCGCACAGTTTCCCCACAGGCTCTCTCCCTTTCTCTCGCTCTCTCTCACTCTCGCATTGTGTCCCTACAGGCTCACTCTCTCTCTCTCTCTCTCTCACTCTCTCCACTCTCACTCACTCTCACACTCTTTACCCACAGGCTCTCTCTCTCTCTCTCCACTCTCACTCACTCTCACTCCCTTTCCCCAAAGGCTCTCTCTCTCTCTCTATCTCTCTCTTTCACTCTCACACTGTTTCTCCGCAGTCTATGTTGCTCTCGCTCTCTCTCTCTCTCTCTATACTCTCACTCACTCTCACTCTCTTTCCCCACAGGGTCTGTCTCTCTTTCTCTCAATCTCGCACTGTTTACCCACAGTTTCTCTCTCTCTCTCTCACTCTCTCCACTCTCACTCACTCTCACACTGTTTCCCAACAGACTCGCTCTCTCTCTGTCTCTTTCTCTCTCCACTCTCACTCACTCTCGCACTCTTTCCGCACAGCCTCTCTCTGTCTGTCTCTCTCTCACTCTCTCTCTCCACTCTCTCTCACTCTCACACTATTTCCCCAAAGGATCCCTCTCTCTTTCTCTCGCTCTCTCTTTCACTCTCGCATTGTTTCCCTACAGGATCTCTCACTTTCTCTCTCTCTCTCACTCTCTCCACTCTCAACCACTCTCACACTGTTTCCTCACAGTTTATCTCTCTCTCTCTCTCCCTCACTCTCTCACTCTTGCACTTTTCCCCCTCAGGCTCTCCCTCTTTCTCTCTCTCTCACTCTCTCCACTCTCACTCACTCTCACACTGTTTCCTCACAGTTTATCTCTCTCTCTCTCCCTCACACTCTCACTCTCTCCACTCTCACTCACTCTCGCAATGTTTCCCCACAGGCTTTCTCTCTCTCTCTCTCTCTCTCACTCTCTCGCTCTCTCCAATCTCACTCACTCTCGCACTGTTTACCCACAGGCCCTCTCTCTTTCTCTTGCTCTCTCTCTCACTCTCGCATTGTTTCCCTACGGGCTCTCTTGCTCTCTCTCTCTCACTCTCTCCACTCTCACTCATTCTCGCACTTTTTCCCCACAGGCTCTATCTCTCTCTCTCATTCACTCTCATACAGTTTATCCACAGGCCCTCTCTCTATCTCTCTCTCTCCACTCTCACTCATTCTCACTCTCTTTCCCCACAGGCTCTCTCTCTCTCTCTATCTCTCTCTCTCACTTTCACACTGTTTCCCCACAGTCTGTCTCTCTCTCTCTTTCTCTCATTCTTGCATTGTTTCCTCACAGCCTCTATCTCTCTCAATCACTCTCACACTGTTTCCCCACAGTTTCTCTCTCTCTCTCTCTTTCTCTCTCTCTCAATCACTCTCACACTGTTTCTCCACAGGCTCTCTCTCTCTCTCTCTCTCTCACTCTCACACTGTTTCCCCACACGCTCTTTCTCTGTCTCTCTCACTCACTCTCACACTGTTTCCCAACAGAATCTCTCTCTCTCTCTGACTTTCTCTCTTCACTCTCACTCACTCTCACACTGTTTCCCAACAGACTCTCTCTCTCTCTCTTTCACTCTCCACTCTCACTCACTCTCACTCTCTTTCCCCACAGTCTCTCTCTCTCTCTATCTCTCTCTCTCTCTCCACTCTCACTCAATCTCGCATTGTTTCCCCACAGGCTCTCTCTCTCTCTCTCTCTCTCACTCTCACAATGTTTCCTTGCAAACTCTCTCTACCTCTCTCTCTCCTCTCTCACTCACTCTCACAATGTTTCCCCGCAAACTCTCTCTATCTCTCTCTCTCTCTCTCTCTCACTGTCTCCACTCTCACTCACTCTCACAATGTTTCCCCACAGGCTCTCTCTCTCTCTCTCTCCTCTCTCTCTCTCACTCTCGCACTGTTTCCCCACAGGCTCTCTCTCATTCTATCTATCTCTCTCTCTTTCTCACTCTCTCCATTCTCACTCACTCTCACACTCTTTCCCCACAGGCTCTCTCTCTCTATCTCTCTCTCTCCACTCTCACACTGTTTCCCCACAAGCTCTCTCTCTCTCTTCTCTCAGTCACTCTCACAATGTTTCCCCGCAAACTCTCTATCTCTCTCTCTCTCTCACTCTCTCCACTCTCATTCTCTCTCACAATGTTTCCCCACAGGCTCTCCCTGTCTCTCTCTTTCACTCTCTCAGTCTCGCATTGTTTCCGCACAGGCTCTCCAGCTCTCTCTCTCTCTCACTCTCTCACTCTCTCCACTCTCACTCACACTCACGCTTTTTCCCACAGGCTCTCTCACGCTCTCTCTGTCTCTCGCTCTATCCACTTTCACTCACTCTCACACAATTACCCCACAGGCTCTCTCTATCTCTCTCTCTCACTCTCTCTCACTCACTCCCTCCACTCTCACTCACTCTCACTCTCTTTCCCCACAGGCTCCCTCTCTCTCTCTTTCCTCTCACTCTCTCCACTCTCAGTCACTCTCACACTGTTTCCCCACAGTCTCTCTCTCTCACTCTTTCCACTCTCACTCACTCTCACACTGTTTCCCAACAGAATCTCTCTCTCTCTCTCTCTCTCTTTCTCTCTCCAATCTCACTCACTCTCAGACTGTTTCCCAACAGACTCTCTCTCTCTCTCTTTTTCACTCTCCACTCTCACTCACTCTCACTCTCTTTCCCCACAGTCTCTCTCTCTCTCTATCTCTCTCGCTCTCTCCAATCCCACTCACTCTCGCACTCTTTCGGCAGAGCCTCTCTCTGTCTCTCTCTCTCTCTCACTCTCTCTTTCTCTCCACTCTCTCTCACTCTCACACTATTTCCCCACAGGCTCTCTCTCTCTATCTCTCTCTCTCTCCACTCTCACTCAGTCTCGCATTGTTTCCCCACAGGCTCTCTCTCTCTCTCTCACTCTCTCTCACTCACTCTCACACTGTTTGCCTACAAGCTCTCTATCTCTCTCTCTCTCTCTCCAATCTCATTCTCTCTCACAACGTTTCCCCGCAAACTCTCTCTATCTCTCTCTCTCTCTCTCACTCTCTCCACTCTCTCCACTCTCACAATGTTTCCCCACGGGCTCTCTCTCTCTCTCTCTCTCTCTCTCTCTCTCACTCTCGCACTGTTTCCCCACAGGCTCTCTCTCTCATTCTATTTATCTCTCTTTCTTTCTCACTCTTTCCATTCTCACTCACTCTCACACTCTTTCCCCACAGGCTCTCTCTATCTCTCTCTCTCCACTCTCACACTGTTTCCCCACAAGCTCTGTCTCTCTCTCTCTCTCTCCTCTCTCACTCACTCTCACAATGTTTCCCCGCAAACTCTCTCTATCTCTCTCTCTCTCTCACTCTCTCCACTCTCATTGTCTCTCACAATGTTTCCCCACAGGCTCTATCTCTCTCTCTCTCTCACTCTCACACTGTTTCCCCACAGGCTGTCTCTCTCATTCTATCTATCTCTCTCTCTTTCTCACTCTCTCCACTCTCACTCAGTCTCACATTGTTTCCCCACAGACTCTCTCTCACTCTCTCTCTCTCTCACTCACTCTCACACTGTTTCCCCACAGGCCCTCTCTCTCTATCTCTCTCTCTCTCTCTCCACTCTCACTCAGTCTCGCATTGTTTCCCCACAGGCTCTCTCTCTCTCTTCTCTCTCTCTTGCTTTCTCTGCTCTCATTAATTCTCTTGTCGCCAATTCTCTCACTTTTAGCTGTTGCCCTGGGCACTGTTTCCTTTCCAGTTCACTCTGTCCTCTATCATCATCATCATCATGGCAGTTTAGAAGAGGAAACCCTAGGAAGCAACTTGTTGTACAAGAGTTTGGAGAACCATGGACAACATCAGGACAGAGCAGCACAGTTAAGAAACCTCTGTTTTCTACTCCAGTAAAGAAATGAGCACTTCCTTAAAGCCTATGTCTTTGACCAATCTTTGAACCATGTGCTCTGTTATTGCCTTCTGTGGCTCAGAGACAAATTTTGCTTTTCAATGCTTCTGTGAAGCACCTTGGGATATTTCACTACATTATAGGTGCTATGTAAACATGTCATTGTTGTTGTTGTTATTTAGAATTGAACATTGTGCTGCACTGAAATCAGTAATAACAAAATGGCTTTATGAAAGATTATTGCTTTCTTTCTGGTTCAAACTGTCACATTATTTGTCAAATTAAATTCTTACAGTTAGAAAATAACTCCAATGTTTCACTCGATTGCCTGGCCTTTTGTATTCTTAGATAATCGTAAAACTCCTCTTTCTCTGATCATTCTTGAGCATTTAGCACAAATAAATAGGCATGTTCAAATCATTATAAATTCCTATTTCCACATATTGAAGCTGCTGAAGCATTGAAGTCAATGGTAAGTAAACAATGAGGAGAGTTGTAATGGCTATGGGCTTAGCAGTTGCCACTTTACGCTATCACGCAGAGTCAAGGTCCAACCCATTGCTTCCGATATTGTTTTGTGGGTATCACCGTTCAGCTGAAAGTTACTTCCAGGCTCTCACACTTCAGTTTCAGTGAAGTCTTCGATAGATCTGCTTTCAACACTGTGGGGGACTAGGACACAGTGTTGGTGCTGTGTAGCCTCGCTTCACACAGTCACTGCAGTACCAGAGCACATGCAACTTGAATGTAGATTTAAGCCTGGTGATCAATATGGGAAGAGGTGTTCTGATGAAAGGTTAGTGACCTGAAACTTTAACTCTTGTTTCTCTCTCCACAGGTGGTGACTGACCTGCTGAGTATTTCCAGCATTTTCTGTTTTCATTTCAAATTTCCACCATCTGTGGTATTTTGCTTTTGTATGGGGAGAGAATGTGTAGTTGAAGGAAGCAGCAGAGTTCAAGTAATAAACCTTAGTTGATGAAAAGTCAAGTTAGTGACAATAGGGGATTGTCGATGCTATTATCTGGCATCCCAAGTCAATAGAATCTTGCAGAACCTTCACCTAAACAGTTAGACTTACTGCTGCTGATCAGATCATGGGCTCAATCAGGCATTGATGCCACAGGCAAGGACATGTACTCAATGTCCAAACAGGAAGAGGGAAGCTTCCTGATCCCAGAAGAAAGGTAGATCCACTGGCATTAAGATTCGTCAGCTTGCAATGTGCTGGAAAAGCATTGTGAAGGCTTTCTGTCTATGATCATTCAGAGGAAACTGGGAACTAGGATCTGGAGGTAGCTATTCAGCTCATGGAGACTTTCAATTAAATCATGGCTAATCTTTTTCTCAATTCCATTCACCCTGATCCCTTACCCAACATAATCTACCAATCTTAGTCCTAATTTGTGCTCAAGTCTCCATCCAATAAACTCTACATCAAATATTCAGGATGTGGTTATTAGCTAAAAATATGAACTTGCCTGACGATTTCAAGTCTCCATTAGACTAACTGAACCTTTAATGTATGCAATAAAAACTTACATTTATAGAGCATCTTTAACACCATAACACAGTCGAAGAAACCTCACAGGAACATTATCAAGCAAAATTTGGCATCTCGCCACATAAGGGGACAAGTTGGGACAAGTGACCAAAAGCTTGGTCAATCAGGTAGATTTTGAGGAGCAAATCAAGGAGTGAGAAGGAGGTAAAGAGGCAGAGAGATATACAGAGGGAATTCCAGAGCTTAGGGCTTAGGCAAATGGAGGCATGGCCATGAATGGTGAAACAATAGAAATTGGGGATGCGAAAGAGGAAAGAATTGGGATTAATATTGAACAATTGAGTAAATGTCTTCTGTGATCATCTCAACTCAATCTGTCCTCAATAATCCCAACTAGCTCCACATATCCAAGACACACTTTTGTCTGTGAACCACACCTGGTCTTTCTCTACTCTGCCTCTACAAACTTCTCCACCTCTACTTCCCAACCTCCACCTTCTCCTCTTCATTCTGGTTTCCTGTATGACCCTCCTTTTCACTGCTGCATTGATGACAAACATCACACTGCACAACTCTGGAACTCTCTCCACAAAGCCCTCTCCCTTGTCATATCTCTTCCCACTTTCGAAAGCCTCCACAAACTTGTTTTAACCAATTGCACTGTCAGTCACGTCTCCTAACAGCTACCCCCCAAACTGCTGCTCAATTGCTGCTCTCCTCTTTGTCAATTACCTCGGGAACATGTCATCCCAATAAAAAATACTTCATAAATGCTAACAAATCTGAGTTATTTCCTCCAAACACAGTCTCAATATGCTCTGCTCTTTAGTGGGAGATTTTCCACAATGCAAATTTTTAAAAATGGCCTAAAATACGAGCAGAATGTGGATTACAGCAGCCTGATTATCACTAATTCTGTCTTCCCAGAGGTAAAGTTGATCCTAGTTTTTGCTTCCTCTGTGACTAGCATAGTACAACATCATCAATCCTACATACTTTGTGATGTGGTATATTAATTCTACAAGTCTAATAGTGCCCAAATACACTTAGCAATTCAGCATCAGAACACGAGTAGGATTTTAAAATAAAAAATCATGGGATGTGGGTATTGCTGGCTAGGCCAGCATTTATTGTCCATCCCTAATTGCCCTTGAGAAGGTGGTGGTGAGCTGCCTTCTTGAACTACTGCAGTCCATGTGGTGTAGGTACACCCACAGTGCTGTTAGGGAGGGGATTCCAGGATTTTGACCCAGCGACAATGCAGGAACGGCGATATATTTCCAAATCAGGATGGTGTGTGGCTTGGAGGGGAACTTCCTGGTGGTGGTGTTCCCATCTATCTGCTGCCCTTGTCTTTCTAGCAGTCATGGGTTTGGAAGGTGCTGCCTACAGATAAATACTGACCATTCTTTTTTGGGGTCTCAGGCATAAAATATTGTAGAGGTGTCTGGGGGTGGGAGTGAAACTGCTTTTCACCTGTATTGGAAAACATTTTATACCACGGCCAGTTTTCTATCCCATTGTGATGTTAATGGGCGCGATGTGTAAAATAGTGTTCATTCACTATGAGCCATTTTCACATAGCCACATTCACAGAATGTGGGGCTCATTACCACAGGGACTGGTTGAAGTGAATTTTATGGGTGCATTTAAGGGGAGGCTAGAGAAGCTCATAAGGGAGAAGGATTAGAGTGTTGTGATGATAACTTTGGATGAGGAAAGATGGGAGAAGGCTCGAGGTGAGCATTAACACAGGCATTGATTGGTTAGGCTGAATGGTCTGTATATCCAGTGTAATCCTATGTAATCTTTTCACACTGAAGTTCGAAGTCATGGAGGGTCCAGACAGAATTGGTGCAAACTGGCAGAAAGGTAGAGAACCAGGGGACACCGATTTTAGGTGATGGGCAAAAGAATCAATGGCGCCATGAGGAAAAACATTTTTATGCAGTGAGTGGTTAGGATCTGGGATGTACTGCCTGAATTGATAGAGGAGGCAAATTCAATCATGGCTTTCAAAAGGGAATTAGATCAGCACCTGAAAGAAACAAATTTGCAGGGTCACAGGGAAACTAACTAAATTGCTCTTGCAGAGAACAAGCATGGGCTTGACGGGCTGAATGGCCTCTGCTGTGCAGTAGCCATCCTATGACTCCATGAATCATCACGTTTCACACGCATGAGGAGAGCCCAGTGTCTCACTCGGAGAATGTTAGGATCTGATATGTTGGTTCATGATGGACAAGCGGGAGGTTGTTGGAGCTACTTTTCTTGTGCGTGTGGTCTATTTAAACATGCATGTAGTGATCACAGCCTTGATAATGAAAAATAAACAAAACAAACAGGATGGCACAACGACACTAATCTTCTGTCAGAATGCCTGTAAAACTTGGTAGAATCTAAGAGGATGTAAAATGGTGTTTTGCATTACCGCTATAATTTATGCAAATGAAAAGTGTGTAGCAATTTGAACAGTGGCTTATCCCCATGATGTGATGATGCATGCATTACCTACAAGCCTATTGGAAAGATGTATAATTGACTCGTGTATTTTTGCAAACACACAAGAAAGTACAAACTGCATTTCTGTAGTAGCTTTCATGAATTCAGGAAGTCTGAAAGCACGTCGCAGCCAATGAAGTACGATTGAAGTGTAGTCATTGTCGTAATGCAGAGAAATGCAGTGGTTAATGTGTGCACAGCAAGCTCCCACAAACAACAGTGAGACTCAGTTAAATGATAACTATTGGCCCAAGACACTGAGAAGAACAAAAGCAAAATATAGCAAATTCTAGAAATCTAAAATCAAATTAGAAAATGCTGGAAACATTCGATAGGTCAATCAGCATCTGTGGGGAGAGAGAGAGACAGAGTTGATGTTTTAGTTCAATGATCTTTTGCCCTATAAACTTACTTGCTTTACAGCAGCAAGTGCTGTAAAAAGTAGGCCAGCGTGGCCTCCTTGAACCTGCTGGAGCTGCACTTTGCTGGGGCCGGTGAGGAGTCGCTTGATGCAGGCCCAAGGTAAGCTAATGTGTAACATACCCTAAAGAAGAATGTTATAAAGGAAGGTCGCATGATCTTACTATCCAGTAGCTGAGTAGCATGGGCTACCTCTGTAGTTGGTAGCAGCAGTAGTATGGAGATAGAGTTTGAAATGTAAGCACATGTTTAGTTGCTGCTGAGCACCATTTTTTCCCACGCTCGTCGACGCTTACGGCCCTGGGCTTTTCCGGTCACTCTTAATCCCAAAGTCCTGCTCCCCAGCTGGATCCTCGTCCAGTCAGAGGGCAAACTGGGAATTTCAATCGTTCACGTCCTAGTATTCCTGTAGGGCACATTCAGCGCTGATAAGCAAAATAAGGAAATAAAACAACGTCCTCGTTTTAAGGCCATGGTTCCTTTGGCCGTGAGCTGGAAGGTGGGAAGGCTGCAAAAATGGTGCAGGAAGGGGTCGGTGGGAAAACTGCCATTTCCTGACTCGGCTGGAATTTTGCCCCGTGTTGGGAGGCGGCCCGAAAGGAAAAACCAGTTTGGACCAGTGCTCCTGTTTCCCAGCTTTTCCCTTCAGGGGGCTCAGCGCTGCATGGGGAGACCACTCTGTGAAACTCTGGTGGTCAGCCAGTGAGCTCCGAAGAGGGGGAAGCCTCCTTTTCTGGGCACCCCATGGCCCATGGAGGAGCAGCCGGTGGAAATCTCCACCCCGCAGCAGCACGACTGATACGCCACGATTTCACTGCCAACCCCCACCGCCCACCATCCCCTCACCCATTGCCAGGGACCTCGCTACCTTGTCCCGGTGTCCACCTTCCTCACAATACAGCAGAGGCTGCTGTGCCGCTGGTTCTCTGGTTGGGCTGGTAGCTCTATGGGGGGCAGGTCACAATCCTTCCTCTGGAGAATAGCCCCTGGCAGTAGCAGCTTAATCAGTGACCACTGGGGACATGCCTCTCTGGGCTCTGATGCTGGCCTAAGCCGGGTTGCATCATAGCTTTGGGCCCCCCCGGAACAGAGTTTTCAGCCATCGCTGTAAATTCCACCATAAATCTCCTGTTACTGCTTTCAAATCGCTCCATGACCTCACCCCTCCCAATCTCTGTAACTTCCTTGAGTTCTACAACCCTCCGAGGTGGCTGCATCCCCTCAATTCTGTCCATTTGTGCATCCCCAATTTTCAAACGCTCCTCCATTGCTGGCCGTGCCTTCAGCTGCCCACACCTCACACTCTGGAATTCCCTGTCTAAATCTTTCTGCCTCTCTACCCCTCTACCCTCCATTGAGATGCGCCTTCACACTTGATCTTTGGTCGCCTGCCCCAATGTCTTGTGAGAACATAAGACATAAGAACAGGAGTAGGCCATTCGGCCCCTCAAGCCTGCTCCGCCATTCTATAAGCTCATGGCTGATCTGATTGTGATGTTAAATGCACTTTCCTGCATCCCCGTCCTGTCTCCCTCACACCCCCCTCGTCCCCTCATAACCCTTCACATCCTTGTCGATCAAAAATCTCCTTATGTGACTTAGTGTCAAATCTTGTCTGAAACCTCTCCTGTGAAGATCCTTGGGGCATCTTTACTACATTGAATGTGCCATATAAATGCACAATGTTGCCGTTGTGATAGTGATAAAGCTGTGTTTATTTGTTGCAACAGTAGGGGGAGCACTTCCTGCACATGCGCAGATGCAGTGCTCCAGCTTCTGTTTAAAGTGAGAGAAGCTTTTAAATGCAGCTAGGCTTTCATTTGCTAAAATATGCTTTCTGGTTTTTTTTGCAAATGATGCCTGATAGCGGTAAATAGAACAATACTGTTTTTCAAATAGTTATTCAAGGAGTGAATACAAGATGGCTGGGAGTGACATGTAGGTATTCCCCCCACACCTCGCAGTAGCCAATTTGTTTGGGCGAGAGCCAATCTTGGAAACCAGAAATAACTTTGGTAAGAGCCAATAAAAAGAATTTTGAATAAAATAGTTAAGACAAATATCGTCACCCAGCGTGGGGCTCAGGACTTCACCAAGGCTCTTAGTCAGCACCTTCGTCACCTATAATCAGTACCATCTAGAAGGACAAGGGCAACAGATACATGGGAACACCACCACCTGTAAGTTCCTCACCAAATAACTCACCATCCTGACTGGGAAATATATCATTGTTCCTTCACTGTCGCTGGGTCAAAATCCTGGAACTCCCTCCCTAACAGCACTGAGGGTGTATCTACACCACATGGACTGCAGCGGTTCAAGAAGGCAGCTCACCACCACCTACCTTCTCAAGGGCAACTAGGGATGGGCAATAAATGCTGGCCCAGCCAATGGAGCCCACATCCCATGTATGAATTAAAAAGAAAACCATGGTCATGCGGTTAAGAGTCCCCATTATCTATAGACTGAGCTATGAGTATGTTAACAGCTTGTTCACTTGTTCAATTTGTTCCAATCAATCAAAATAAAAATATCATTTATTGATTAAAGTTACAGTGTTAAACTGGCCTTATTGCAGTGTTAAATGAGCCTGGGGGGCATAACGCATGCACCCATCTGGCTGGGAGAATGTATACATGCACTGGAAGATGCAGTGTGGGCCGAGTGCGCGTGTGCAAATTGTTCCCAATGCTTTTCCAGTCAGTGGCAGGAGTTACAATGTGGAGATTAATACACTGAGAAGCCAAATCTTGAATTTAAAAAAAAAAACTGTGACATATGGGTCAAGTGCACTCATATGAAATTCCCCTTTCAGCAATTTCAATGGGATGTGCTAACCCACTTATCTTAAATGGTTTAATGGCTCCAGTAAAATTGTGAATGTAGCAATTTCATAGGAACTCATTAAGCCTTTGGTACACTAATATCGCACAGCATGGATTCATCCTGAGGTACTGCAAATATGTTGCAAGGTAGAAATTACGTGATTAAAGGAGTTGTTTAAGAATGAAAGTTGTTACCATAAAAACAATGCATAGTAAAGCCTGGTATACAAAGGTTAGATTTTTCATATTGAGCTCAAGTTGTTCTGAAGAGCTAAGGTGTTTTATCTTCAAAATTAAATGTCTAATAGTTTGTTTCATGTTGGAGCCCACACCAAATGAAATAGAAATGAAACAGTTCAGTTGTCTGAGTGCTAAGCAGATTGTACTTGAAATAAGGCCTCAGTTAAAATTCCAGCCTTGATTGACTTTCATATTCAACTTGAATCAAAGACAAGTTCCACCAGTTCCCAGCAGGGAAAATGGAAAATAGTACATTACATTTCATTGAAAGAGCAAGTAATAAGGAAAACCCATATCACAAAACCACATGAATTGGTCTCAGAACAGTCATAGTAATGGTCTTGAGTTTGTAATTAGATTGACAAGGCCTTTCATTTCAAAATTGGGAAAAGACAGCGAGGGGACCAGAAACATTCAGCTACAAGACATAGTTCTCCCCACATTCTTGGCCCTGATTATTAGCCCCTCAACCAATCTCACTAGAACAGATTATCTAGTAATCTAAAACAAAAACAGAATTACCTGGAAAAACTCAGCAGGTCTGGCAGCATCAGCGGAGAAGAAAAGAGTTGACGTTTCGAGTCCTCATGACCCTTCCACAGAACTGATTGAATGTTAGAAGAGGGGTGAAATATATGCTGGTTTAAGGTGGTGGGGGGGGGGAAGAGAAGTGGGGTGGGGGTGGTGTGGTTGTAGGGACAAGCAAGCAGTGATAGGAGCAGATAATCAAAAGATGTCACAGACAAGTGTTGAAGGTGGTGATAGTATTTAAACGAATGTGCTAATTAAGAATGGATGGCAGGGCACTCAAGATACAGCTCTAGTGGGGGTGGGGTGGAAAGACTAGCACTGCATAAAAGATTTAAAAATAATGGAAATAGGTGGGGAAAGAAAAATCTATATAAATTATTGGAAAAAACAAAAGGAAGGGGGAAGAAACGGAAAGGGGGTGGGGATGGAGGAGGGAGTTCAAGATCTAAAGTTGTTGAATTCAATATTCAGTCCGTAAGGCTGTAAAGTGCCTAGTCAGAAGATTATTTAATAATCTATCTTGTTGCTTTGTGGGAGTTTGCTGCGTGCAAACTAACTGCTGTGTTACCTACTTTGCAAAAATGACTGCACTTTGTTTGGCCTTCATGTACTGTGAAGGATCTTGAAGTTGTGAAAGGCACTATATTAATGCAAGCCTATTTTTACTAAGCAAAAAATACCTGGAAAAACTCAGCAGGTCTGGCAGCATCTGCGGAGAGGAACACAGTTAACATTTCGAGTCCGAATGACTCTTCAACAGAACTAAGTAAAAATAGAAGAGAGGTGAAATATAAGCTGGTTTAAGGAGGGGGTACAAGAAGAGCTGGATAGAGGGCCAGTGATAGGTGGAGATAACCAAAAGATGTCACAGACAAAAGGACAAAGAGGTGTTGAAGGTGGTGATATTATCTAAGGAATGTGCTAATTAAGGGTAGAAAGCAGGATGAGCAAGGTACAGATAGCCTTAGTGGGGGTGGGGTGGGGTGAAGGAATCGAAAAAGGCTAAAAGGTAGAGATAAAACAATGGATGGAAATACGTTTAAAAATAATGGAAATAGGTGGGAAAAGAAAAATCTATATAAATTATTGGGAAAAAAGGGCGGGGAATCGGAAAGGGGGTGGGGGTGGAGGAGAGAGTTCTTGATCTAAGATTGTTGAACTCAATATTCAGTCCGGAAGGCTGTAAAGTGCCTAGTCGGAAGATGAGGTGCTGTTCCTCCAGTTTGCGTTGAGCTTCCTGGAAAAACACCCCCAACACCTCAAGCCTCTCCCACGGCACCTTCCCATGCAACCGCAGAAGGTACAACACCTCAGTGATTGTTTCCGTCTTCGACTTACCCCACGTGGATTTCAACTGAAATTCCATCCCTCATGTTTCGAACCCACCCAGGATTACAGGTATCTCCGGGACATACAACGCTCCTCGGACTGCTGTTCCCGTCACATCCTGAGGTCCACACTCAGTGCCATGCGCCGCCATATGAACACACTCGACCTCTCCCTCCAGCAGCACCGCCGTACCCTTTTTCAAAGCTGCACGTGCCCCCAGTTTCATTTTATTCTTCGTCTCATCCGACCCCTCAACAAGAAACTTTCTCTCTTTCTTTTAGGTGCAAAGGAACGCAAGCTCCAACAACTCATCGACACCAACACCCATCCAGGACCCTCCACCCCTGCCTGTCCCTCCGTCCCCATCCCGTCTTCCAATCCCAGCCCGACCATGTATGCACCATACACCCTAAACTCCCCTCTCTGATGCTGAACATTCAGTGCTCAGCAAAGGACTTAGTTTCATACCCTTACGCCCTCACCTCAATGAATTTCGGGCTTGGCATGATGCTGAACTTTTCTTCCGCCGTCTTCGTCTCCGGGCTCACTTCTTTGGGCAGCAGTCTTCTCCCCGTTCAATGGATCCTTCTACCCAACTCTAATATTCTCCCTCCACCTGGACCCCTCCCCCTGGATTCTTACCTTCTCTTGATCTTTTCATTGAGAACTGTTGGCGTGACATTTGTCATCTCAATTTCTCTGCTCCTCTCACCCACTCTAAACTGTCTCTCTCTGAACTTACTGCATTCCGTTCTCTCAGGTCCAACCCTGACATTTTCATCAAACCCGCTGACAAGGGTGGTGCTGTTGTTGTCTGGCGCACTGACCTCTACCTCGCAGAGGCTGAGCGTCAACTCGCAGACCCTTCCTCCTACCTCTCCCTGGACCATGACCCCACCACTGAACATCAAGCCATTGTTTCCAGGACTGTCACTGACCTCATCTCCTCTGGAGATCTTCCTTCCACAGATTCCAACCTGATAGACTCCCAACCTCAGACGGCCCGCTTCTACCTCCTACCCAAAATCCATAAACAGGAATGTCCCTCCAGACTGATCATGTCAGCCTGTTCCTGGTCCACGGAACACATTTCTTGCTATCTTGACTCCGTTCTCTCTCCCCTTGTCCAGTCCCTTCCCACCTACATCCGTGATTCCTCTGACACCCTACTTCATATCAAGAATTTCCAGTTCCCTGGCCCTAACCGCCTCCTGTTCACCATGGAAGTCCAATCCCTCTACACCTCCATCCCCCACCAGGATGGTCTGATGGCTCTCTACTTCTACCTTAAACAGAGGCCCAAACAATCCCCATCCACCACTACTCTCCTCCGTGTGACTGAACTTGTTCTCACGCTGAACAATTTCTCCTTAAACTCATCTCACTTCCTCCAAATAAAAGGTGTGGCTATGGGTACCCGCATGGGCCCCAGCTATGCCTGTCTCTTTATGGGGTATGTGGAACATTCCTTGTTCCAGTCCTACTCCGGCCCCCTCCCACAACTCTTTCTCCGGTACATGATGATTACTTCGGTGCTGCTTCATGCTCTCGTCTGGACTTGGAAAAATTTATTAATTTTGCTTCCAATTTCCACCCCTCCATCATTTTCACATGGTCCATCTCTGACACTTCCCTTCCCTTCCTTGACCTCTCTGTCTCAATTACTGCTGATAGACTGTCCACCAATATCCATTACAAGCCTACCGACACCCACAGCTACCTCAACTACAGCTCCTCACACCCCGCTTCTTGTAAGGACTCCATCCCATTCTCTCAATTCTTTCGCCTCTGTTGCATCTGTTCTGATGATGCCACTTGCCAAAACAGTTCCTCTGACATGTCTTCCTTCTTCCTTAACCGAGGTTTTCCATCCACGGTGGTAGACAGGGCCCTCAATCGTGTCCGGCCTATTTCCCGCGCATCCGCCCTCACGCCTTCTCCTCCCTCCCAGAAACATGATAGGGTCCCCCTTGTCCTCACTTATCACCCCACCAGCCTCCGCATTCAAAAGATCATCCTCCGCCATTTCCTCCTACTCCAGCATGATGCCACCACCAAACACATTTTCCCTTCACCCCCCCGGCAGCATTCCGCAGGGATTGTTCCCTCCAGGACACCCTGGTCCACTCCTCCATCACCCCCTACACCTCTACCCTCTCCCACGGCACCTTCCCATGCAACCGCAGAAGGTGCAACACCTGCCCCTTTACTTCCCCTCTCCTCACCGTCCAAGGGCCCAAACACTCCCTTCAAGCGAAGCAGCATTTCACTTGTACTTCCCTCAATTTAGTCTACTGCATTCGTTGCTCCCAATGCGGTTTCCTCTACATGGGAGAGAACAAACGCAGAACACCTTCAGTCTGTCTGCAAGCATGACCCAGGTCTCCCTGTCGCATGCCATTTTAACAATCCACCCTGCTCTATTGCCCACATGTCCGTCCTTGGCCTGCTGTAATGTTCCAGTGAAGCTCAATGCAAACTGGAGGAACAGCACCTCATCTTCTGACTAGGCACTTTACAGCCTTCCGGACTGAATATTGACTTCAACAATTTTAGATCATGAACTCTCTCCTCCATCCCCACCCCCTTTCTGATTCCCCCACTTTTTTTCCAATAATTAATATGGATTTTTCTTTTCCCACCTATTTCCATTATTTTTAAATGTATTTCCATCCATTGTTTTATCTCTACCTTTTAGCCTTTTTTGATTCCTTCACCCCACCCCACCCCCACTAGGGCTATCTGTACCTTGTTTGTCCTGCTTTCTACCCTTAATTAGCACATTCCTTAGATAATATCACCACCTTCAACACCTCTTTGTCATTTTGTCTGGGACATCTTTTGGTTATCTCCACCTATCACTGACCCTCTATCCAGCTGTATCTGTCCCACCCCCCCTTAAACCAGCTCATATTTCACCTCTTCTACTTTTCCTTAGTTCTGTTGAAGAGTCATACGGACTCGAAACGTTAATTGTGTTCCTCTCCGCAGATGCTGTCAGACCTGCTGAGTTTTTCCAGGTAATTTTGTTTTTGTTTCGGATTTCCAGCATCCGCAGGTTTTTTGCTTTTATTTTTTTCTAAACCACTGCTTCACTGTTTCAAACCCAAGTTCTTATTAATCTTTTTTTTTCTGCTTAAGTGGTTTGTTTTATCACTTTATCCACAAAAATGTATCACACATTTTGGCTTGATACTTCACAAGATTTAGAAATCTGTCAGTGGTTTACAAAAGGCAGCTGTTTAAATCCATCAAAGTCTCTATTTGCTGCCTGTGTTGTGATGTGTCTTTGTCCTTCTTACATCGACAACTCGAATCTATTCGTATTGATGTCAGGGTAATGCAGCATAAATTTACCTATGTGCTTATGCAACTGTTTTTTTTTTGTTCTTTTGGACATTTGGAAATGTGAACCCATTAATTCAAATTGTTTTGTTTGATGTTGGATTTTATTGATGGATTAACATTTCCTTCGACATAGCACTGACTGTAAATTAGTCATTTTAAAGCTTTGCCACATAGATTTTGTTACCCGGCAGTTCATCGTTTTAGGTCCCAATGCAATGAAGTACATAAAACCAGATGCTTTAAGTTGGAAGCAGGAATAGGAAGTTCCATAAATGGTTGGCATCTGTGCAGACAATGAGTGAGTTAATGTTTCAGACATCACCACACTGCAGGTTAGACAGAGGAGGAGTGTTTTGAAAAATTCAAGGTTCAGTTGGAAACCTCTTGAAATGTGGTGTCCAATGCTCCAGCTGAGACCTAAACATTGATTTATAAAGTCCTGGTATGAACTTATTGCTTAAAAATTCTAGTTCTCTATTTATAAACTCAAGTAACCTATTTGTATTTGTAACCACCTTACTACCCTGCCACCTTTAATGAGTTTGTACATATGGGCTCCAAGTTCTCGATGCTCACTTACATTTTTCCAAATCATGCTATTTATCTTATACTGCTGTTCTGTGTTAGCCCTTCCAAGGTGCATCACTTCACACTCCTCCATATGGAGCTCTGTCTGCCATGTTACCCCTTCATCATCCTGTCCATGTCATCCCAACACCTGTAATTGTCCATCATCACCACTTTACCGAGTTCCATATCATCTGCAAACTTTATAACGTTACTCCCTTTACCTGAATCTAGGTCATTTATAATGGAAAGCTTTGTGGTCATCTGTCCTAATGTTTCTCTAAGTGCCTCAGCATCATACTTCACTTTATATTCAAGTACCCTCGAGATAAGAATTTTTGATTATGCCTTGTAGCAGTGCAGTAGCTTTTAATGAATTGTGCACATGGTCACTCAAATCGCTTTACTCTTTAATCTCTGCTCGTTAAGTAAATCGTGAGGAAAGTAAATCACCCTCTTGTAATTGAACTGATTTATGTAGAAACCCACTTCAAAGTGAAACATTAGAAAAATACCAGCGGAAAAAATCACAATCTCAGTCAGCAGCACAAATGATTGTTTTTCTAACATAGGACAGAATCGTCCCAGATTTGCCTAAAGTGTGGTGTTTTACCCACCGGCCACAATGGCGGCTTTTCACGCCAAATTGCCTCAAACCTGCTGCATAAATTATGCATTCCCGGGAAACGTGGCATTTCCATGGCGGGCGGGCTTGCGCTTGCCCAGCACACCATCACTTCATCACGCCAGGCACCATAGTTAAAGTGCAGCCGCTTGCACACATCTCCGCGCCTCCAGCCCACAGAAGACAATGGCCCCAAAAGGCAGAGACTGCAGCTTCCCCACCCCCCCAACCCCCACACCTCCCAGTTTAGTGGTGCAGCCCTTGAGCACCTTTTGGACACTGTGGCGGCCCACCGTGATGCCCTCCAGACTCTCTCTGGCCACAGGATGGGCAGCAACATCACCAGTCTGGCTTGAGAGGCGGTAGTCAGTGCCAATGCCCTGCAAAAGAGGATAACCACCCAGTGCCGCAAAAGGGTGAATGATCTCCTCCGTTCCGCCAGGGTGAGTCACTCTTCTCATCACTCCCAACTCACACACTCACAAACCCATCACACATCTACAGGGATCTCACTCACTGCCAGTTCAAAGGACATCACTATTCGCTCTCTCACGCTCACCTTCATTGTCCTCATCCCGTCCATGGGACCACTCATCACCCGCACATGGGGCTGAATTTCCCCCCCATTGGGGGAACGTTGATGGGTGGGTGGGTGTGTGTGGGCATGCGTCTGATCGGAGGCTCAGTGCCATTTTACATGGGTGGGGTAACTAAGGCCCGCCCAGCGTGACGTCCGCAGGGGTGGGGGGGAGGGGGGGGGGGGCGGCGCTATGTGCCCTCTGGGTGGGCGGGAGGGGATTCCCAAAATCGAGAGTGCGCTCTTCCGCACATGCGCACGATAGAGCGCACTCATCCTCCTGAGGCTAAGTGCAGCCTCAGGGAGATTGGCTCAAAATGTGAACAAGCTCAAAATAGAAAAATAAAATTTCCCTAACATGTCCCCTCATGTGACACTGTCACATGAGTTGGGACATGTTCATAATTTCCAAAAAAATCTTTATTAAAATTTTTAAAACCCTACATGAAATCTCATCCCACCCGTGGATGAGGTTTTGTGTTTTTTTCTAGTTTATGCTGGGGCTCCTGGCCTGACCCCTAACGTTATGGTTGGACGGGCAGGTCCAAAAGTTACTTTAATTGATCTGTCAATGGCCTCAATTGGCCATTGACAGGTCAGCGGGCGCACAGCTGATTTTTCTGCGGCCCCGCCCACCTGAAAATTTATAGGGTGCGCGGTGATGTTGGGAGTTCTGCCCGATGTCACCACGTGTCATTTTATGCATCGGCAAATGGGCCCCGCTCCCCCTCCCCACACCCCTCCCCCCACCCCACCACTCGCCGACAGTCCCTCCATCCCAATTCATGCAGGACAAGCTGGAACACATCAAGAGGGAGAGGTCACAGGAATGCCTGAAATCAAGGTCTTCAAGGACTTTGGAAACAGAGCTGTCCAGCTTACCGGTGATGATTTGGATCATTCCTGTGCTGGTGGTGAGGTCAGCGCTGCTCTACCAACTGAGGATCCAGCCGTCTAATGTCTATCAGGCAACCATGCCGCGAGTGATGTGTCCTGTTTCACAGGCCACTGCCATGCACTAATTATCTCTATTTACTTCCATAGACACATCTGCCAAACAGCCTATGCAGTCCACAAACTGAAGCCTCAAATCAAGCCCCCAAAGAAACCTCTGAAGAGGAATCTGAAGGCACCCTCCCTGACGCCTCGTCACAGCGCTCACCCACACCCTCCACCAGCGCAGAGACACACACCTTGGTGGGACCTAGCTTTATAGTGGCCTTGGGTTCACAATCTGGTGAGCACGTTGCACTTTCTGATCCACAGCAAGTGGAGGCAGGGACTTCCCAGGTCCCCGGCACTCGGAGGACTGCTGGAGGCCAGAATATTGCTGAGTCCGAGTCAGATGACGAGTCTCTGGACTCAGTCATGTCACAGTTGTTGGAGCTGCAAAGGCAAGTTCAGGAACATTGGGAAAGGATGTCTGCTGCACTCCTCAGATTGCAAGGCATGGTGGAGGAGTCCGTCCGTCTTCAGGCTGAGATGATAGCACCAATGCACTGAGGTCAACACTGGCAATATTGCTGTCGCCATGGATACCTTGGTCCAGGACTTCACTCGTGCACTGCTGCACGGGCCGAACTCCATCGTTGATGCCATAGTTGGTCTCCAAGAGTGTGTATGCGAATGTGTGCCGGGCAGCTCGATCTCACACCAGCTACCACTGCTCTTCACGGAGGGCCTGGGGCCCTTGGGTACCCCTAGGGAGGAGGATCAGCAGGTGCACACCCCAAAGCCATCCATCCAGGTGACTCCAGGAGTATCCGGCCCCTCTTCCTGTGACCCCCAGCAGCTCCAGCTCCACAGGCCGAGGAGGGAGCCACTGCCACACAGCAGGACCCTGAAAGCAAGCCAGGGGCTCTCCAGGTCTCGGCCCTCCAGAGGATGCCCGACAAAGTCATCACAGACAGGGTGTCACAGTCATCAGGCTGGCCCCACCTCTGCTGTGGCCTTGCGGGGAGTACCAAAATGTAGCGGCAGGATTAGGAATGTTAAGGTGATTTGGTTGCACAGCCTGGACACGGGTGTTAATCACTTGCACATAATGTTCATTCTTGTCAATAAACTCCCAAGAACGTCTCCCTGTCTATGGCTCCTTGTTCTGATGAGCAGTGTTCTTGTCACTCAGATGTGAAACCTTTCTGTGCAAGATAAAGGCAGGTGTCTCAGTCCAGGGCCTCTTCCCTGTGCTCTGTGTGACCTTCAGACCACGGTGATGGTCCAGCCTCACATTCCCTGGACACATTACTGATGTCTGCTCCTTGATGGTGATTGCCAAAATGTTGTGGGCAGGCATCACAGATGCCATTCTGCTATTCTCTCTCTGTGTGCTCTCAGCACCTTTAAGGTGGGGCTGGCCCCATCTCTTCAGCATCTGTGACCAGTGACGCTGTGCTCCTGAAGGGCTCAGATGCTGAAGGCGGACAAAGGATCAGATGCTTTTAAAGTTTCCTGGCTGCGTCTCTATGATATGACCCTGATCACAGAGCGCAAGCGAGCTGCCCTTAGCCACTGAGGAGCCAGACATTCTCAGAGGCTGTGTGAAGATCTATGGGGCCTCCTCACTGCATGTCGTCATCATCCCCCACAAATTCAGCAGCTATGAGGGTCTCCCAGGCACAGCTAACTCGTCTGGCCAGTGCAAGGGCTTTCATCATCATCACTGTGGCCTTCGAGGACCTCCTCATCCTCATCACCATCGATGTCCTCCTTATCGGGGGAGACTTCCAGCTCCTGCACCTTCTCCTCAGCCAGCTCCATTCCCCGTTGCAGTGCCAGGTTGTAAAGGGTGCAGCAGGCAATGATGATGTGTGACACCCTCTGTGGACTGTATTGCAGGGCTCCACCAGGCCGGTCCAGGCACCAGAACCTCATTTTCAGCATCTCGATGGTCTGCTCCACCAAGTTGCGAGTTGCAGCATGAGCCTCGTTATACCTTCGCTCTGCTGCAGTCTGAGGCCACCACACGGGTATCATCAGCCGTGTCCTCTGTGGGTAGCCCTTGGCTCCGAGGAGCCATCCCTGCAGCCTCTGTGGGCCCTGGAAGATGTCAGGGATCTGAGGCCGACTGAGATCGTAGGAATTGTGCACACTCCCTGGAAATGGTGTGGAGACCTGCAGGATGTGTTTGTGGTGGTCACACACCAGCTGAACATTCGGTGAATTGAATCCCTTGTGGTTGACTTAGCTGACCGTGTGTTGCCATGGAGATCTGAGCGCCATGTGAGTGCAGTCAACAGCCCCCTGGACCTGTGGGAAACCTGAGCTCTGGGCAAATCCAATCGCTTTGCAGCCTGGCTGTCCTGATCCCGGGCGAAATGCACCAAGTTGTGTTCCTTTCGCAAAGATGGCATCTGTGACCTCATGGATACATTTGTGGGTGGCGGCTTGTGAGATCCCACAGAGGTCACCTGGGGAGCCGTGAAATTAGCCACTGGTGTAGAAATTGGGCGCTGCTGTCACTTTCACAGCCACTGACCGTGGATGTCCTCCATGTCCACGTGGCGCCAAATCCTGCAGTAGCTGGCAGGTGTGACCGACCAGTTCCGTAGACAAGCGCTCTCTCCGATGACACTGGTTCTCGGTCATCTGCAGTAATGAAAGGCGGCGTCTATAGGCTCTGGGTGTCGCTGGCACTGGTCTGCAGTGGCTTGTTGTGACTCTTCGGCAGAGTGTGCGGGAGCTCCAGCTGCCTCTTGTTCCTGAAGCTGCTGCTCCTCCCTCTGCTTAGCCAGGCACCTCTGTCACTCTCTTCTCCATCACCTTTGTTCTCTGTATGTCACAAGGCATACAGCTAGTTCACCAGTCTCCATGATCCTGATGCACTCCTCCTTGCAGGATGAAAGAGAGAGATGCGTGGGTTAGCATGGGTGTACTAAGAACCTCTGTTGGTTAAGTATGAAGGTCCCTTAATGCACCCCAGAGAGTGCTGGCCACCACTTGGGGTGGTCAGAAAATAGTGCACTGCATGGCTGCCTGAGACTCCCACCCACCTCCGCCCCACTCCACCTGACCGATTGGCAGCGGTTTTGCCCATTGGACTGCAGGCTGTGCTCTCAGCTCAGGCGCAGACATTCTCCTAACCCACACTGCAAGGCTGCACCATTAGCTTGAACCCTGGGGGAGACTTGTCCAAACCGGGATGCTGACATTGCAAGGGGCTGTGAGCACCTCCACCAGTGACTGCTCCATGGCCAGATTTAGCAAGGAGATTGTACAATGTGCCCAGTCGTCCAACTGTTCTGCAGCCCACTAAACCATTCATTAATTTGCAGTCTGTGCCTGAGGGGTGAAAAGTTCTGGAGCGCTTGGTGACAATTTGAGCCTTTGCAGATAAGTGAGCATTTAAGCTAAAGGCTCAACTCCAGTCATATAATCATATAAATGTGGCTGCACCTGAACTTTCTCAGCTGCAGGGGAATTGTACCTTTATATAAGGTGTCCCTAATGCATGGCTCTTTCACTCACCCACCCTACTGCCCACCCTGTACGCCACCTTCAACTGCAGGGCAGCCTTTGCCCCCAACCCTCAACTTTGAAGTCCTTGGGTCAAAATCCTGGAACTCCCTCCCTATCAGCATTGTGGGTGTACCTACACCACAGGGACTGCAGCGGTTCAAGAAGGCAGCTCACCTCCACCTTCTCAAGGGCAACTAAAGATGGGCAATAAATGCTGGCCCAGCCAGCGAAGCCCACATCCTGTGATTGAATTGTTGAAAAACCCATGATTATGGGATTAAGAGTCCCATTATCTATAGACTGAGCTAACCACTCTGCAGGAGCTCCCTGCACAATGTCTTAACAGCTGATATACTGATGTATTACAATGAGGTTCCCGATGTCGGGGAATGCAGCTCACCATCGACAGGTTGAGCGGCCGATCACAAACTGGTTTCACGACATCGTGAAACCAATTTTTGGCCTTCTTGCCATATTGTTCGCTCATGCCACCGGACACGCCTGATTCCAGCAGACATGGACGATTCTGCCCTTAAAAAATATTACAGAGTTGACACAAAAATCCAACTAGTCACTTGTAACCATAACTTGTTGATGTTCTTAAGAGGATGCTCCCTTTTACAACTAATATTCTTACTGACCTGTATGTTTCACCTAGGAAAGTTTCGGTGTTGCACAATTAAGTCATTGCCTCCTCCAGCCGTGCCTCTCTCTGTGCTCCTCCAATTCTGGCCTCTCTCTGTGCTCCTCCAATTCTGGCCTCTCTCTGTGCTCCTCCAATTCTGGCCTCTCTCTGTGCTCCTCCAATTCTGGCCTCTCTCTGTGCTCCTCCAATTCTGGCCTCTCTCTGTGCTCCTCCAGTTCTGGCCTCTCACTTCATTGTCATCGCTCCATGAGTAGCAGTTATGACTTCAGCTGCCGAGATGCTAAACTCTGGGATTCCCTCGCTAAATCGCTCCAGCTCTCTACACTTCTTTCTATCTTTAAGACACTCCTTAAAACCTACCTCTTTGACAAAGTTTTTGGTCGCCTGTCCTATATCCCTTATTCAGTTTTTTTATTTTTTTGCTTCCTCTTATGGTAGAGACTGGGAATTTTTCAGGGTAACTCACCTCCTGACTCTCCAAAGCCTGTCCACCATCTACAAGGCACAAGTCAGGAGAGTGATGGAATACTCTGCACTAGCCTGGATGAGTGCAGCTCCCACAACACTCAAGAAGCTTGACAGCATCCAGGACAAAGCATCTCCACTTGATTGGCACCACATCCACAAATATTCACTCCCTTCACCACCGGTGCACAGTACCAGCGATGTGTACCATCTACAAGATGCACTGCAGAAACTCACCAAGGCTCCTCTGACTGCACCTTCCAAACTCGAAACCTCTACTCTCTGAAAGGACAAGGGCACCAGACACATGGGAACACCACCAGCAACTTCCCCTCCAAGCTGCTCACTATCTTCACTTTGAATTATATTGCCGTTCCTTCACTGATGCTGGGTCAAAATCCTGGAACTCCCTCCCAAGCAGCACTGTGGGTGTATCTAGGGCTCACCACAACCTTCTCAAGGGCAATCAGGGGTGGGCAATAAAAATGCTGGGCCAGCCAATGATGCCCATGTCCCATGAAAGAATAATTTTTAAAAAGCACTTTACACATCTCTGCCTTAAACTTCATCAGCCACTTGTTCCCCAATTCCCATAGCCTATTTATGTCCTTTTGAAGTTTATTACTGTCCTCCTCATGGTTCACAATACTTCCAGCTTTTGTTTCATCCACAAGTTTTGAAATTGTGCCCTGTACGCCAAGGTCTATGCCATTAATATACATCAGGAAGAGCAGGGGTCCTAACACTAACCCCTGCGGAACCCCATGATAAACCTTCCTCTAGTCTGAAAAACATCCCATAACCACTACTCTCTGTTCCTGTCACTCAGCCAATTTCGTAAATTGTTGCTACTGCCCCTTTAATTCCATGAGCTCCAACTTTGCTAACAAGTCTGTTGCGTAGTATGTTATCAAATGCCTTTTGGAAGTCCATGTACACCACACCAACTGTACACCATGTACACAACACCACACCCTCTTCTACCTTCTCTGCTGCCTCATCAAAAACTCAAGAAGTTAGTTAACCATGATTTGTCCTTAACAAATCCAGGCTGGCTTTCCTTAATTAATCCACACTTTGCCAACAGACTGTTAATTTTGTCCTGAATCATTGTTTCTAAAATCTTCCCCACCACCAAGTTTAAACTGACCAGCCTATCATTGCTGGGCTTTTTGGAACAAGGGTGTAACATTTGCAATGCTCCAGTCCTCTGGCACCACCCCTCTATCTACGAAGGATTGGAAGATTGGCCAATACCTCCATAATTTTCATCTCACTCCCCTTAGTATCCTTGGATGCATTTCACCCAGCCCTGGTGACTTATCAACTTTAAGGACAACCAGTTTATCAAATATCTCCTCTTTATCAATTTTAGCCTATCTGGTTTCTCAACTTTCTACTCAGTCATTATGACTTGGGAAGCATTATCTTCCGGGATGAAGATGGGAGTGAAGTATTCATCTAGTACCTCAGCCATGTCTCTTGGATTAAAAAATTGCTGAATCTACCTTTCTACATTACTGTTCTTCTTATCATAATGAGGCTGCACCTCTTTCCAATATTATTCCTGATACTTCCACTGTGAACGCATCCATTCCTGGAACAAGTTGTTGACACTTGGCACATGGAATTTTAATGCAGAGACATGTGAAGTGATACATTTTTGTGAAAAGAATGAGGAGAGGCAGTATAAACTAAAGGACATAATTCTAAAGAGGATGCATTAGCAGAAGCACCTGTGGGCATGTGTGCATAGATCATTGAATGTGGCAGGTCAGGTTGACAAAGCAGTAAATAAAGAATAAGGGATGCTGGGTTTTATAGAGGTATAGGGTGCAAAAATGAAGAACTTATAGTAAATCCTCACAAAACACTGCTTCATCCACAACAAGAGTATTGTGTCCAATTCTGGGCCCCTCACTTTCAGGGGGATGGAGAAGGTGTAGAAAAGCTTTACGAAAATGGTTTCAGGGTGATTATTCAGGTAATTAGATTACAGAAGTGAGAGCTGTTCTCTTTAGAGAAAAGAAGTTTGGGAGGAGATTTGTTCAAGGTGTTCAAAACCATGAGGGGTCTGGACAGAACAGATCAGGAGAACCTGACCCTATTGGCAGAAGGTTCAAGAACCATTTAAGGTAATTTTCAAAAGAAGGAAAGAGACATGAGGAACATATATTTGACACAGTGGGTGGTTAGGGTTTGAACTGCACTGCCTGAGAGTGTGGAAGATTCAAATGCAGCTTCCAAAACAGGAATTGAACTTATTTTTTAATTCATTCGTGGGATGTGGGCTTCGCTGGCTGGGCAAGCATTTATTACCCATCCCTAATTACCCTTGAGAAGGTGATGATGAAGCCTTCTTGAACCGCTGCAGTCCATGTGATGTAGGTACACCCACAGTGCTGTTAGGAAGGGAGTTCCTGGATTTTGACCCAGCAACAGTGAAGGAACAACAATATATTCCCAAGACAGGATGGTGAGTTACTTGGAGGGGAACTTCCAGGTGGTGGTGTTCCCATTTGTCTGCTGCCCCTATCCTTCTAGATGGTAGTGGTCGTGGGTTTGGAAGGTGCTGTTTAAAGAGGCTTGATGAGTTCCTGCAGTGCAGCTTGTAGATGGTACACACTGATGCTACTGTGCACTGGTGGTGGAGGGAGTGAATGTTTGTGGACGGGGTGCCAATCAAGTGGGTTGCTTTGTCCTGGATGGTGTCAAGCTTCTGGAGTATTGTGGGAGCTGCACTCGTCCAGGCAAGAGGAGAGTATTCCATCACGCTCCTGACCTGTGCCTTGTAGATAGTGGGCAGGTTTTGGGGATTCAGAAGGTGAGTTACCCATTGCATGATTCCTAGCCTCTGCTCTGCTCTTGTAGCCACAGTATTTATATGGCTAGTCCAGTTCAGTTTCTGGTCAATGGTAACCCCCAGGATGCTGATAGTGGGAGATTTAATGATGGTAATGCCATTGAATGTCAAGAGGTGATGGTTAGATTATCTCTTGTTGGAAATGGTAATTTCCCAGCACTTGTGTGACATGAATTTTACTTGCCACTTGTCAGCCCAAGCCTGGATATTTTCCAGGTCTTGCTGCATTTGGACATGGGCAGCTTCAGTATCTGAGGAGTTGCAAATGGTGCTGAGCATTGTGCAATCATCAGCGAACATCCCACTTCTGACCTTATAATGGAAGGAAGGTCATTGGTGAAGCAGCTGAAGGTGGTTGGGCTTAGGACACTACCCTGAGGAACTTCTGCAATGATGTCCTGGAACTGAGATGATTGACCTCCAACGACCTCCATCTTCCTTTGTGTTAGGTATGACTCTAACCAGCGGACAGTTTTCCCCCTGATTCCAGTTTTGCTAGGGCTCCTTGATGCCACACTCGGTCAAATGCTGCCTTGATGTCAAGGGCAGTCACTCTCACCTCACCTCTTGGAGTTCAACTCCTTTGTCCATGTTTGCACTGTTTTTGAATAATTGCTCAAATAGAAAAGATTTGCAGATGGGACAATCTGCCCCATGGTGGCTGTGGTCTATTTGAACTTTATTTCATCACCCTTGAGAGGTCAGAGAGGAAAATTCCAGATTTCTTAGATGAGGAGAAGTTACTTAACTCGAACAATTGTAAATCTTTGGAATTCTCTATGGTTGTTCCATCACTGAATACATGTAAAACTGGGAGAGATGGATTTTTAGTCTCTCAGGGAATTGGCAGGAAAGTGAAGCTCAAGATCAGCCATGATCATGTTGAAGCAGTTTGACCAGTTGCATGATCTACAGCTGCTTCTATTTCATGTGTTCATCCCTTCACTAGGTCTATATGTGATATCAGTTGTCCACCAGCATTGTTGAGTCTTAACTGCCTTCTTATTTGCATTCTATTTTCACATACACTTTTTTTCCTTTTGGGGAAGTATTAGCAGGTTGATGATCAACCTGTTTGGACCATGTTGTGAACACTCCCTATGTGGCCAACAAGCCCTAGAGTGGGACTTGAACCCACATCCCAAGAATGAAGCATTGTAACTAAGAGCCAGCAGCACATCTCATGCTCCGCAGATGAAGCTTTTCTGACCTTGTTAGAGAAGCGCACGGTCAATATATTCAGATTGACTGGCAGGATGAAAATATTGCAGTAAAGTCAGCAGAGCCTATGAGGCTGTCACTGCCAGTGTCAGTGCTGTATCTGGGAGCTGTCTCACAGATAACTTACAAAAGTAATGCAGCAAGCCAAGGGATTAGCACTGATTTGCCATATATGGCATTTGTGGCTCATGGGATCAATTAGAGGGTCAAAAGTGAT
This sequence comes from Carcharodon carcharias, assembly GCF_017639515.1. Lineage (NCBI taxonomy): Eukaryota > Metazoa > Chordata > Chondrichthyes > Lamniformes > Lamnidae > Carcharodon > Carcharodon carcharias. The sequence goes on along the minus strand of NC_054475.1, from coordinate 164,794,252 downwards.
TTACCAAATGCAGAACAAGTACCCATGGGTACTTGCAGCACAGGAGCATTTTTCACAGAAGTTTAATCAGGAAAGCTTCAATATTATCACAGGTCTCAAACCGGAGACTGTAAGTAAAGACGAACGATGATTATTTGCTCGGTGACCCATTGACGTGCAGCTCTTATTTTCGCACATGCAAACGTTGTGATCCTCACTAAGCTGTGTACTTGATTTTCGGAATACAGAGAGACTGCTTAGTGTGTCAAGAAATATTGTGTTGCTAATGAGGATGGTGAGGCAAGAATGAGGGTATAATGTATACTTTGTTAGGACGAGCACAAAGCTGTAAATGCTTGTGAGACAGCAGCCACTTTATATTTCTTCCTTTTACTTTGCAAATGTTGGATCTGAGAAGGAAAAGGTGCTAATGGATGGGAGCTGGCACATCAGAGAGGGAGGCCATTGGTCTCCTTCAGTCTATCCCATTATCCAATTAGATCAAAACAGGCTGATCAGCTCCATTTGCCAACCTTCACCCTTACCCAACCAAAAATTATTGATAAGAGTAAAATACTGCTTATGCTGCAAATCTGAAATAAAAAACAGAAAATGCTGGAAAAACTCAGCAGGTCTGGCAACATCTGTGGAGAGAGAAACAGAGTTAACGTTTCGACTCCGTATAACTCTCCTTCAGAGCTTCTTCAAAAATTATCGACCTCAGTCTGAAAAATTACTGTCTCTCAACGCCCACAGCTTCCTGGTGATGGTAGTGGGGTGGGGTGGTGGGGGGTGCGGGTAGCGTTGGGGTGGTGCGGGAGCGTGGGAGGGTGGTGGTGGGGGGGTGAATGGTTACTCCCATTTTTATGGAATAATGTTTCCAAATCTCACTCCTCAGTGGTTTCAATCTAGTTTTAAGATTGCACCCTTTATGTTTTGGGTTATTTTACCAGAGAATATCATTTTGTCTCTATCCTATTGCATCCCTTTATCATTTTGAACACCTCAGTTAAATCACCCCTCAATCCTCGAAACACAAAGCGACAGCTTTCAGTCCACACCAATGGAATCAAGGGATTTGGGGCTACTGGGAGGCGGAGTTCACCACAGTCTTATTGAATACTGGAGAAGGTTCGAGGCTCTATTAGGCTTAAACTCCTACTACTATTTATTTTGCTCTTATGCTCTATGAAACACCTGTAGAGGTAACAGAAGGATGTTCCAAGTGTTGAAAGATTGGTATAATTGGATGAAGCAGAAATTGGATGACAATTTACAGTCTCTGACTAGGGCCATGTTATGTGTATTCTGAGGTTGCTTTGCTCTACTTATAAATGCTGCAAGACATAGTGCCTTGTATTGCTAGGAACTTCCAATGTCAAGGTAGTAATACACCCTGTTGCATGCTGGATGTTTTAACACTGGGACACATACCCAGAAGCTGTACACTGTGATATTGAGATGGGATTTGCTACTTAATGATGGCTGAGTAAAGGGAAAGATTGGTGTCTGTGGAAAGGTGCAAGTGAACGGTCCCTACTGTAGCCCTTTCACTGCTGTGTCCAATGAGAAGGGCAAGTGTGTAGGGATGAGAATCACAACAGCATGCTACTTATTGCCTTCTCACTGAACTCACACCATGCACCACTTTAACAGATGCTTTTTTTCAACAGGTGTGGACTTCACTGAAATGCAAAAATCGAGAATCTTGTGATGCCATTCAGAGCCACAGCTATTGCATACTTCATGGAATATGTTCCCTGTCCAGTACCAGCCTGACCAAGAACACTGAGCCCAGGCCAGACGAATCAGGAGTTAAGTGATTTATTCATTTTTGTTTACATTTTAAGATGGTCTTGTGGGCCAGACAGGGTAGGAGCTCCCTTCCTCTAGGCCCAACGTGGAAACTTTTGACCTCTTCTTAACCTGAACTAACCACCCTACCCCCAACTGTGACCATGACAGCTCATTGCCCACCTGACCATCCCCAACAGTGGCCTCCTTCCTCACTTGCCCCTTCATATTCACCAGCCTGCATGCCAGGAATTATCCGATCTCTAGCAATATGATTCGGGAGTTAAAATAGCCTAGGCATAACATCAGAACCCCCACTCTACAGCCGCACCTAACTTTCACCCATGTCAGAGTCACACTGATCTCAGTAAAAGAGTTAATGCAGCCAAGCCAACCATTTGATTCTGTGTGGCCTTCTCTCCATTGATTTTGTACTTGAAACCCCAATTTACAACATCTAGGGTCCCATATGCTTCTCCTTTGCAGCTTTACTACTCGTCAACCCTGTTTTAAAATAATCAAGTGTTTGAGCCCCTGGCTGTCCCTCCATCTCTCGGCTACTTTCTCCATTCAGTGCACATTCCCTCTCTTTCACCTCTCTCCCCAAATGAATCCGTTCACACTTCACAGCTTTAAATTTCAGATGAAATCTATATGCCCAATTTACCAGCCCATTATGCCCATGCCAAGTCACCAATAATCCTCTTCAGAGCCAGGAATGCCCCTTATTTGTGTTTCTGCTGCCAATGTTGATATTGCACTACCTAGAATACAGGCTGCTGCTGGCTCTTGGATCGAGCGACAAGCAGCTGAGCTGAACTGCCTTGGCTCTTTCATTTGCCGCTGTGCAGTAAGTTGGACGTAGTTGGTCATGCGTAAAAATGAATCAAAAGGTTTCACTTCCTCGAAGGCAGGGTGCAGTGTAAATTGCCTGAGATATTCTCCAGTGGATATTAGGAAGCACCTGAATTGTTGCACTGTCATCATTTTAACTATGGGTGAGTCCGTACAAGTTATAGCCGAATGTGTTTGTAGTTCCTGATCTAAGTATAAGTGAAACACGTTGCTGGCTGTCTTTATACTTAGCATGAGCCCTTTCAAGTGCTGTTCCATTGAAAATGAAAATTAACAAAAACCTGCATTTATATAACACCTTTCACAACCTTAGGAAATGCCAAAGTGCTTCACACCCAGTTAAATACTTTTGAAATGTAGCCTCTGTTGCAATGTAGAAAATACAGCAGCCAATTTGCACAAAGCAAGCTCCCACAAACAGCAATGTATTAATAACCAGATCATCCGTGTTGGTGACTTTGGTTGAGGGATAAATATTGGCCAGGTCACCAGGAAGAACTCCTTTGACCTTCTTCAAAATAATGTCATAAGATCAGTTATGTCCACCTGAGAGAGCAGATGGAATCTCGATTTATCATCCATCCAAAATGGCAACACCTCTGACAGTGCAGCACTCCCTCAGAACTGCACTGGATGTGTCAGTCCGAGTTTTATGCTGAAGTTTCTGGAGTGAGACTGTGAACCTATCAGCTTCTGAGCCAGAAGCAAGAGCGTTCCCTACTGAGCCATGGGTGACACCAAGACCTTTCTCTCCCTCTTCTACACAGCCCTTGGATCCATTTTTAAAAAAAACTCGTATGTCCATAAGTATTTTTTTGCTTGGGCAGTTTTCTTACACAAGCCAATTTTCGCAATATTCAGATAAAAGCAAAATATTGCGGATGCTGGAAATCTGAAACAAAAACAAAAAGAGCTGGAAAAACTCAGCAGATCTGACAGCATCTGCAGAGAGGAACACAGTTAATGCTTTGTCTGACTCTTCAACAGAACTAAGGAAAAATAGAAATGAGGTGAAATATAAGCTGTTTGAGGGGGGCAGGACAGGTAGAGCTGGATAGAAGGCCAGAGATAGGTGGAGGTAAAGAAGAGATTGCCAAAGATGTCACAGAAAAATGGACAAAGAGGTGTTGACGGTGGTGACATTAGCTAAGGAATGTGCCAATGGTGACGTTAAGGGTAGAAAGCAGGATGAGCAAGGTACAGATAGCCCTCGTGGGGGTGAGGTGGGGTGGGCAGAATGGATCGAAGTAGGCTAAATGGTCGAAATGAAGCAATGGATGGAAATACAATTAAAATAATTGAAATAGGTGGGAAAAGAAAAATATATTTTAAAAAATATTTTAAAATTTATAAATTATTGGAAAAAGGGGGATCAGAAAGGGGGTGGGGATGGAGGAGAGAGTTCATGATCTGAAGTTGTTGAACTCAATGTTAAGTACGGAAGGCTGTAAAGTGCCTAGTCAGAAGATGAGGTGCTGTTCCTCCAGTTTGCGTTGAGCTTCACTGGAACATTGCAGCAGGTCAAGGATGGACATGAGAGCAGGGTGGAGTGTTGAAATGGCAAGCGACGGGGAGGTCTGGGTAATGCTTGTGTTCCGCAGAGCAGTCAGCCAGTCTGCTTTTGGTCTCTCCAATGTAGAGGAAACCGCATTGGGAGCAGCGAATGCAGTAGACTAAATTGAGGGAAGTGCAAGTGAAATGCTGCTTCACTTGAAAGAAGTGTTTGGGCCCTTGGACGGTGAGAAGGGGGTAAGTAAAGGGGCAGGTGTTGCACCTTCTGCGGTTGCATGGGAAGGTACCGTGGGAGGGAGTTGAGGTGTAGGGGGTGATGGAGAAGTGGACCAGGGTGTCCCAGAGGGAACAGTCCCAATGGAATGCCAACAGGGGAGGTGACAGGAAGATGTGTTTGGTGGTGGGATCATGCTGGAGTTGGCGGAAATGGCAGGGGATGATCCTTTGAACGCGGAGGCTGGTGGGGTGATAAGTGAGGTCAAGGGGGACCCTATCATGTTTCTGGGAGGGAGAGGAAGGTGTGAGGGTGGATGCGCGGGAGATGGGCTGGACACGGTTGAGGGCCCTGTCAACAACTGTGTGTGGAAAACCTCGGTTAAGGAAGAAGGAGGACATGTCAGAGGAACTGTTTTGGAAAGTGGTATCATCGGAACAGATGTGACAGAGGTGAAGAAACTGACAGAATGGGATGGAGTCCTTACAGGAAGTGGGGTGTGAGGAGCTGTAGTCGTGGTAGCTGTGGGAGTTGGTAGGCTTGTAATGGATATTGGTGGAGAGTCTACCACCAGAAATTGAGACAACGAGGTCAAGGAAGGGAAGGGAAGTGTCAGTGATGGACTATGTGAAAATGATGGAGGGGTCGAGATTGGAAGCAAAATTAATAAATTTTTCCAGGTCCAGACGAGAGCATGAAGCAGCACTGAAGCAATCATCGATGTACTGGAGAAAGAATTGTGGGAAGGGGCTGGAGTAGGACTGGAACAAAGAATGTTCCACATACCCCATAAAGAGACAGGCATAACTGGGGCCCATGCGGGTACCCATAGCCACTGCTTGGATTTGGAGGAGGTGAGAGGAGTTTAAGGAGAAATTGTTCAGTCAGATGGAGGAGAGTTGCGGTAGATGGGGATTGTTTGGGTCTCTGTTCGAGGAAGAAGCGGAGAGTCATCAGACCATCCCAGTGGGATATGGAGGTGTAGAGGGGTTGGGCAACCATTGATAACTGTTGGTGTGACATCAGTCATCTCAATTTCTCTGTTTCTCTCACCCACTCTAACCTGTCTCTCTCTGAACTTGCCGCACTCCCTTCTCTCAGGTCCAACCCTGACATTGTCATCAAACCTGCTGAAAAGGGTGGTGTTGTTGTTGTCTGGCACACTGACCTCTAACTCGTAAAGGATGAGCGTCAACTCGCAGGGACTTCCCCCTAATTCCCCCTGGACCATGACCCCCACCACTGAACATCAGGCCATTGTTTTCAAGGCCTCAACTCCTCTGGAGATCTTCCCTCCACAACTTCTAATCTCATTGTCTCCCAAACTCAGACGGCCTGCTTCTACCTCCTATCCAAAATCCACAAACAGGACTGTCCCGGCAGACTGATCATGTCAGCCTGTCCCTGCCCCACGGAACTCATTTCTTGCTATCTTGACTCCATTCTCTCTCCCCTTGTCCAGTCCCTTCCCACCTACATCCGTGATTCCTCTGACACCCTACATCATATCAACAATTTCCAGTTCCCTGGCCCCATCCGCGTCCTCTTCACCATGGACATCCAATCCCCCTACACCTCCATCCCCCACCGGGATGCTCTGAGGTCCCTTAGCTTCTTCCTCAAATAGAGGCCCGAAGAATTCCCATCCACCACTACTCTCCTCCATCTGGCTGAACTTGTTCTCACACTGAACAATTTCTCTTTAAACTCGTCTCAATTCCTCCAAACAAAAGGTGTGGCTTTGGGTACCCGCATGGGTCCCAGTTATGCCTGTCTCTTTATGGGGAATGTGGAACATTCCTTGCTCCAGTCCTACTCAAGACCCCTCCCACAACTTTTTCTCCGGTACATCGATGATTGCTTCGGTGCTGCTTCATGCTCTCATCTGGATCTGGAAAATTTATTAATTTTGCTTCCAAATTCCACCCCTCCACCATCATTTTCACATGATCCATCTCTGACACTTCCCTTCCCTTCCTTGACCTCTCTGTCTCAATTTCTGGTGATAGACTGCCCACCAATATCCATTACAAGCCTACTGACTCCCACAGCTACCTCGACTACAGCTCCTCACACCCCGCTTCCTGTAAGGACTCCATCCTATTCTCTCAGTTCCTTCGCCTCTGTTGCATCTGTTCTGATGATGCCACTTTCCAAAACAGTTCCTCTGACATGTCCTCCTTCTTCCTTAACCGAGGTTTTCCACCCACGGTGGTTGACAGGGCCCTCAACCGTGTCCGGCCCATTTCCCGCGCGTCCGCCCTCACTCCTTCCTCTCCCTCCCAGAACCATGATAGGGTCCCCCTTGTCCTCAATTATCACCCCACCAGCCTCCGCATTCAAAGGATCATCCTCCGCCATTTCTGCCAACTCCAGCATGATGCCACCACCGAACACATCTTCCTGTCACTGCCCCTGTTGGCATTCCATAGGGACTGTTCCCTCTGGGACACCCTGGTCCACTCCTCCATCATCCCCTACACCTCAACCCCCTCCCACGGCACCTTCCCATGCAACCGTAGAAGATTGCCCCTTTACTTGCCCCCTCCTCACCGCCCAAGGGCCCAAACACTCCTTTCAAGTGAACCAGCACTTCACTTGCACTTCCCTCAATTAAGTCTACTACATTTGCTGCTCCCAATGCGGTCTCCTCTACATTGGAGAGATCAAATGCAGACTGGGTGACCGCTTTGCAGAACACCTTCAGTCTGTCCACAAGTATGACACAGACCTCCCTGTCGCTTGCCATTTCAACACTCCACCCTGCTCTCATGCCTACAAGTCCATCCTTGGCCTGCTGCATTGTTCTAGTGAAGCTCAACACAAACTGAAGTAGCAGCACTTCATCTTCCAACTAGGCATTTTACAGCCTTCCAGACTTAACATTGAGTTCAACAACTTCAGATCATGAACTCTCTCCTCCATCTCCACCCTCTTTTTCCAATAATTTATAATTTTAAAAATATATTTTTTTAAATATATTTTTCCTTTCGCACCTCTTTCTATTATTTTTAAATGTATTTCCATACATTGTTTTCTCTCCACCTTTCAGCCTATTTCGACCCCTTCCCCACATCTGTCTTCCTCTCCACAGATGCTGTCAGACCTGCTGAGTTTTTCCAGCTATTTTTGTTTTTGTTTCTCAAGATTCACTTTGTCAGTTGCCTCTTTGGGTTACATAACTATTCCACAGCAGACAGTAGCTGTGTCAATGTTTCTGTTGAGAAGCTCAATTTTTGGCACTTACTTAAAAATAGACTCATTCTTTACTTTTCTTCCCTTTTCAGATCCCATAGGAAAGCCTCTCCCACTGACAATGAATTCAAGAAAACCATTACCAGTTGAATTGCTGTGCAACTGTTCTAATAGCCACAAGGGGGTGGTAAAGGGCACTTTGGGTTGGCCCAATGACATGAGCTCAAAACCCACCGTGGTTGGAGGGACATAAAATCTAACCATAGATAATTCTGGAACCAAAGGCAAGTCTCAGTAACAGTGGCTATGAAACTGCTGGATTGAAGACATGGATTCCTCCATATGGTCAAGGACATTTCTGAGGCTGGGCATTGAGGAGTAATAAAGGCGAACTCATACCCTGCCCTAATATCTCAGAATAAATTGACACATCAATATATTTTCCCAAAAATGCAGCTGGACAGCTTAATCTGTGTTACCGAAATATAATACCTGAAAAGGAATTTTGAAATTTCTTTCATGGGATGTGGGCATCACTGGCAAGTCCAGCATTTATCGCTTGTCCCTAATTGCCCTTGAGGAGGTGATGGTGGATTTCCAGGATTTTGACCCAGTGACAGTGAAGGTGTTGTGCCTGATGCTGAAGTCAATCCATCCACTGGAGGTCCATCCAGTTTTATCCTTTTTGACTTTTCTGAGGCAGTTTAATGCAACTGAGTGGCATATTAGGCCATTAAAGAGGGCAGGCATATTACTGTGGTTCCGGAAAACATATAAACCAGACCAAGTGAGGAGATTTCCTTCCCTAAAGTATATTAGGGAACCAGATGGGTTTTTACTTCAATCCAGCAGTTTCATAGCCACTGTTACTGAGACTTGCCTTTGGTTCCAGAATTATCTATGTTTAGATTTTATGTTCCTCCAACCACGGTGGGTTTTGAGCTCATGTCTCTGAATCACCATTACCTTCTAAAGGGCAATTAGGGATGGGCAATAAATGCTGGACTCGCCAGCAATGCCCACATCCCCTGAAAGAATAGGTTAATAGGCCTTTCGATTACTAGCGCAGTAATTCTATTGCTATGCTACCATTCCCTAAAGTGCAGGAATACAGGGCTAAGAGCAGGGTTAATTGGAAATCTCTCGCAAAGAGCTGGCATGTACAGCCAGAATGGGTCAAATGATCTCCAAGGTTCAACGTGTTTCCAAGTGTAATGCATCGAGGCACTTTGGAGAGACTGCATGTGATAAGCACACATGTTTAACTTCCAGCCTTTAACACCACATACTCTGATATCCAGTGTAGCAAGGCAAGTGGAGCTAACAACCAGCTGAGACAGAGGTTCCTGGAACATCAACATGTGGCGTGCAGGTTCAGCAAATGCCTATCCTTTTATGGATGCAATATCAGTCCTTGTCAGAGGTTAATGTCGTCCCTGAGCCCATACAGGCATTTGTAATTAGACTGTTCTTCGCTTGGAATTACTCTATTGGTAAAAGGAACCAGGGAGTTAAAACCCTTTGGCAGCAAATCGAATCATTGATTAAAATAAACCAACTAGGGGAAATCTTAACTTGGTGTGACAGTAGGCACAAACTAACAGCAACAAATTGCATTTATACAGCACCTTTAACACCATTAAATGTCTCAAGGGGCTTCACAGGAACAATTTTCAAAGAAAATTGGAACTGAAACACATAAGGAGATATTCGAACAGATGACCGAAAGCTTGGTCAAAGAGATAGGTTTTAAGAACCATCACAAAGGAGGACAGAGAAGTAGAGAGGCAGAGAGGAGTAGACAGAACGTTCCAGAGCTTAGGGTTTAGGCAGCTGAATAGTGGTGTGATGCGCAAACGTCAGAATTGGAGGAGCGCTGGGCATGTCTGTAGGACATAACCAATCCCGTGGCATTATTTCAAAGAAGAGCAGGTAGTTCTCCCTGGTGTTCTGATCAATATTTGTCCCTCAGCAATATTACTAAAGCAAATTATTTGGTCAATATCTTATCGTTTTTTTGTAGGATCTTGCTGTGTGTAAATTGGCTGCCATGTTTCCGACATTACAACAGCGACTACAGTTCAAAAAAGTACTTCATTGGCTGTAACGCACCTTGGGACATCCTGAGATCAGGAAAGGTGCTGAATAATCGGAATCATTTCCTATTTTAATATTGTCCGACTTAGAGAAGCTCATGCAGGTGCAAGCACACTCAACAATGAGAGAGAGAACCTCCATCTTTTCTACATGGAAGTTGCTCAAAGACCAGCATTGGATGCACTCACTGCAGCATTGATTAACCTGGCAGCCATAACACAAACAATTTGAAACAAATTGATATATCTGACGGCTATAATAAGCGTTAGTCTAGACCTGACTTGCTGTGCTGATTTTCTACACCGTTACAAATTTCGGAGTAAACTGCAGTACTTAAGTTAATTGAATCTGCTTCCTTCCACGCAATACTGCCTAAATTGTTTTTAAGTCCATCAATCTGAAGCATTTGTCAATATATTAAGACAAAATCAGAAAATGCAATCTTCCACTGAGACTACCTGAAGTGCCCTTAATAACTGGGCTGTTACTTTCCATCCAGCAGCAAAGTAATGGATCTGTAGTCCAACTCTGTATGCCTTTATACTTGTGACAAAATAACCTTCCAACAGAAACTACCACTGGAGAAAAATATTTTTCCTTATTTCTTTCGTTGAGAAGAAAATGCCTTCACCCTTTGTCTCAAGAAGTTACTGATTATTGCGTTTTGTCTATGTTTAGTAAAATGTAGAATCTTCAGCTATGTAAACAGACTGGAGGACCTATGGTTACTCTCCTAAGAGAAGAGAAGGTTGAGAGGGGATTAGATAAAAGTGTCCAAAAACCTGAGCAGTCTGGACAGAGTAGATGGAGGAAAACTGTTCCCATTGGTGGAAGGATCAAGAACCAGAGGACACCAATTTAAAGTGATTAATAAAAGAACCAATGGCAACATGAGAAAAAAATCTTCTTACGCAGAACACTGTTAGGGTCTGGAATGCTCTACCTGAGAGTGTAGTGGAAGCAGATTCAATTGTGGCTTTCAAAAGGGAATTGGAAAAGATACTGAAGAGAAAAATATTGCAGGGCTGGGAGAAAGTGCGAGGGAGTGGGGCTAGCTGAGGTGCTCTATAAAGAGCGGGCAATGACTCAATGGGCCGAATGACCCCCTTCTTTGATGTACTCACATCCAATAATTTACCAAGGTGTGAAATTGATCTGACTTTGAAGCACAAAATGGGTGATTTCAAATCAACAACCTGTTTTACATCTGTCAGAATGAAAAGTTGATCGGGCTGGGTGTAAATCCAGCTGCCGATGCGCGATCAGCTATTTTGGACAAATGTCTAAGATGTAGTCCACCATCGAAATCTCTGGTGTGACCCCCAAATGTTGAGCCAATGACCACACTTGGAGGGAGTGCAAAATCCCAATGCAATGTTGATGTTATAGGTAGGCCAAAGTACACAAGAATAAATCAAAGCAATTTAATTTATCAGCTGTGGCTCAGTGTGTAGCACTGGGTCAAAAGATTGTAGGTTTATGCCACACTCCAGAGGCTTGAGTATATAATCTAACCTAACACTTCCGTGTTGTACTTTGGGAGTGCAACATATATGGAGGTGCCCTCTTTCAGATGAGATGCTAAACCAAGGCCTTGCCTGCTCTCTCAGGTGAATATAAAGCTCCCATGGCACAATTCAAAGAGGAGCTGGGGAGTTCTACCCAATTTCCTGGCCAGTATATATACCTCAATGAACATCTCTAAAATAGATTACCTGGTCATCACATTCCTGTTTATGGGAACTTGCTGTGTGATAAATGAATGCATTTCCAAAAATGACTACACCTCAAGAATGCTTTGTTGGATGAAAAAATCTTTGGGATGCCCTATAGAATTATAGAATCATAGAATGGTTACAGCATAAAAGGAGGCCATTTGACCTGCTTGTCCATGCTAACTCTCTGCAAGAGCAACTCAGTTAGTCCTGTTTTCCTGCCCTTTCTCCATAGCCCCTGCAACTTTTTCTCTGCTGGTGTTTATCCAATTCTCTTTTGAAAGCCATGATCAAACCAGCTTCCACCACACACTCAGACTGTGTATTCCAGACTGCATGAAGACTGTATGAAAAGGTTTTTCATTATGCCGTCCTTGGTTCTTTAGCCAAGCATTTTAAATCTGCGCCCTCTGATTCTTGGCCTCTCTTGCAATGGGAACAGTTTCTCCCTACCTACTCTTTGCAGACCCATACTGCTTTTGAACACTTCTATCAAATCTCTTCTCATCCTTTGCTTTTCAAAGGAGAATAACCCAAGCTTTTTCAAACTATCCACGTAACTGGAGTTCTCCATGATTGGAATCATTCTCGTGAATGGTTCTGCACCCTCTCTAAAGCCTTTACATCCTTCCTGAAGTGTGGTGCCCAGAATTGGGCACACTGCTCCAGTTGAGGCTGAACCAGTATTTCATAAAGTGTCATCATAATAACTTTGCTTTTGTGCTCTATGACTGGATTCCAAGGTCCACCCCCTTGTCCTCACCATGGAACCTGGGCAATGAATAAGAAAGGGTCAATCTAAACTCAGCAGGACTCAATTTTTCCTGAGCTGTTTCGGTTACCTTGAAGGTCCATAAGGGCCTCTAGAAATACTCAGCAGATGGGACTCTGGCAAACAAGCCCTCAACAGCAGAGCCAGATGTGCCAGCTGGAATATCTCAACCGCTATCCTGGCGGGCAAAGGCTGCAGCAGGACGAGACTTTCAATCGACTTGTTTTCCTTGCCATTGGATCGAGGTTTCCTTCTGTCAAGACAAGTGTGGAAACTGGTGTACTACCTCTGCAAATTCTAAAAGACATGTATCCACAGATGTGGAAGGCTATGGCAAAATCTACTGCTGTGAAACTTTCAGCATATTAATTTCATGTACAGGAGCTATAGTCCTGGAGTGCAAATACAATCAATCCTCCTGGGTGTCACAGGTGCTGTACATTGTGAAAATTAAAGCCCCCTCGATTACAGATCTACTGGCATGTTGTCACCTCACTCTAGTCACAATCAATGTCTTATGCCTTTCTGGGATATCAGCATGAAATCACTGGAAGGGAAATGTGTCATGCGATCAGTCTTAGTTTCACTTTTGCTTTGAGCAGGGCACACACACAGCTCTGATGTTCTGAAGCCTTATACCTATGTGTAACTGTTCTCATGTGCCTAGTCTTAATAAATGAACCCACAACACATTTACCCAATCCCTTATGAGCGATTGGTGCTTTGTACCTTAACACAATATTAATATAATAACATGACAATGACTTGGATTAATAATACACAACCAGACATCCCACATAACAACAAATGCCCTATTTGCTGTAAAGTCTGCAGATCCCAAATTGATCTCATCAGCCATCTTTGGAATCAAGGAAGACAATCATCCTCGCTAGCAAGGGATAGCCAATAACAGCTCTATGCCTCTACCAGTAAAACCCAGCATTCTGCATGCTTTTCAACCACTTTCTCAACCTATTCTGCAACTTATTTGTATACTGTACGCCTCCAAGTCTCTCTGTTTCTGTGGCCACTCTATTTTGGTGCAAACGGCCCTTGCTCTCCTCACAGGGATCATATATAAATCAGTGAGTGGTGGATGGTGAATTGCCAATAAATGACCTTTAGCCCTTCACACTCGTCAATCAACCCCACCATCCAACTTGACTAAAATTTTGATCCATGATTCCCAAGATTAGATCTTTTATGATTGAACAGTGTATTGATTTTTAAAACTAAGTTGGTATGTACAAATATGTGACAAATGCAAGAACCTTATCGAAGCATTAAATGAGTGAGATGTAATATTTAATGGTTAGGTCAGATCAATACCAACAGTGCATTACAGACTTCAGTTTTTGGTTTAACTAATGGTTCAGTAAGTAGTTGGATTGTGAGAGAAATGGGATAAGAAGTAACTTCAGGGGAAATAGACAGACTGCTTCTCCAGATAAAGGATTTTAACTACATTCGCCCTACTTTTTTTGAAGCTCTTTCTCTCTCTAAATGCCTTCTTGTGGCCACGTCTCATTCTATCCTCCAAAGCCTCCTCAGTTCTTTCCTCTTTGGCTGCCTTCCCATTTTCCAAACCCCCTCCAGGCCATTGATTAGTTGGTTCAGTTAAGGGGAGTCGTTGGATAAACCTGACTTACATTGCTTAATGATCTGGACCTGATATATCGGAGTCAAACGTTGGCAGATTGTAACCGAACAATCAGCTGCCCTTAAAGAGGAGATAGTTCGGGTACAGCAAGACACGTTCCGATGATGGAGAAAATTAGGCAAACAAATCCAGGCCCCTTTGGATGAAGAAAGGGTTAGAGACTAAGATGAAGCAGGAAAAAAAACGCTTGTGCCAGATGTCAAGTGGATAGTAAATTGAGAACCAAGCTCAATATAGAAGGTTCAGAGGGGAAGTGAAAATAAGAGAAGCATAGAAACTGGGAGCAGGAGTAGGCCATTTGGCCCTTCGATTATGATTCATTATGATCATGGCTGATCATCCAACTCAATAGCCTGCTCCTGCTTTCTCCCCATACCCTTTGATCCCTTTCACCCCAAGAGCTATATCTAACTCCTTCCTGAACATGTACAATGGTTTGGTCTCAACTACTTTCTATGGTAACGAATTCCACAAGCTCAGCACTCTCTGGGTGAAGAAATTTCTCCTCATCTCAGTCCTAAATGGTCTATGCCATATCCTCAGAATGTGACCCTTGGTTCTGGACTCCCCCACCATCCGAAACATCCTTCCTGCATCTACCCTGTCTAGTCCTGTTAGAATTTTATAGGTTTCTATCAGATCCCCCCTCTTTCTTCTGAGCTCCAGTAAATATAATCCTAATCGACTCAATCTCTCCTCATATGTCAGTCCTGCCACCCCAGGAATCAGTCTGGTAAACCTTCGCTGCACTCCCTCTATAGCAAGTACATCCTTCCTCAGATAAGGAAACCAAAATTGCACACAATATTCCAGGTGTGGTCTCACCAAGGCCCTTTGTACAATTGCAGCAAGAAATCCCTGTTCCTGTACTCGAATCCTCTGGCTATGAAGGCCAACATACCATTTGCCTTCTTTAACGCCTGCTGCACCTGCATGCTTACCTTCAGCGACTGGTGTACAAGGACACCCAGGTCTTGTTGCACATCCCCTTCTCTCAATGTATAGCCATTCAGATAATAATCTGCCTTCCTGTTTCTGCTGCCAAAATGGATAACCTTGCACTTATCCACATTATACTGCAACTGCCATGGGTTTGCCCACTCACTCAGCTTGTCCAAATCACGCTGAAGCATCTCTGCATCCTCCTCACAGCTCACCCTCCCAGCCAGCTTTGTGTCGTCTGCAAAGGGAGAGTGTGAGAAGAGACTGACACCTGATATAAAAGAGAATCCAAAAGTCTTCTTTAGGTTTTAAGAGTCGTCTTTGAGAGAGAGGTGGAGGGATTCAGTGAAGGAACTTTCAGGCTTAGGGCCTAAGCAACTGAAGGCATGGGTATCAATGGTGGAACTATTTCTCACAGATAAAAACAAATCAAGGACACCAGGTTTTGGGTGGCTATATTTACCCCTTAAGATGTGGCAGCAACATTAGCATTAGACCTGAAACAAGGATTTTCAGGCCTAACAGATTGTCAATGTTTGGTGACCCACAGATATTCCCTTCAAACTGCATTGTGGGAGTGCCTTCTCCTCACAGCAGTTCCAGAAGAAGATTCCCCACCACCTGCTCAAAGGGCAACAGATGATGGGAAATGAATGACAGTCTTATCAATGATGCCCACATCCCAAGACTGGATGTTTAAAAAAACATGCATTTATTTTAAACAGCTCAGTGGAATAGCAGAACATGTCAAGTCTATATCGATTGTGTCTAATTATATGTAAATGGAGGAACTTTCACTTAAGCATATGAAAAAGATACTTACTGAAACCGTGCTGTGGTTAAATTAGGAGGTGTAAGCTTGTAATGTTTCACTTGGTAAATAAAGGTTGGCTCCAGTATCATCCTTCACCATCTAGTTTTCTGGAATAGGACAGACAGTGGTTAGGATACAGGACCATTGACAGAGAAATTGATGGCTTCAACTCTCACCATGACAACTAATTTGGGAAAATAAACTCTGGTACGATAGCACCATGGGAAAATAAAGTTTCCAGACTGTTGCATCAAACCAGCTGCCTTGCCATTGTCCCGCAGAGCAGTGAAACTGTCACTCCTACCTGACCATACACGTGACTCCAGTCTCACACATCATGATTTACTTAATGGGCTGAACTTTTCCGTCGGCATGTAGGGGGCGGGGCCTGCTCGCCAACACAGGGTGATGTCGGGGGGGAACGCCTGATGTCACCGCACCCCATTTAAATCTTCAGGAAAGTGGGGACACAGCGCGATCAGCTGTCCGCCCACCGACTTCTCAATGACCAACTGAGGCCATTGACAGGATCATTAAGACAATTAAAGGACCTGCCCATCCAACCTTAAGGCTGGCGGACAGGCCAGGAGCCCCAGCGGGTTTCTGATAATACATGAAACCTCATCCACCGGTGGGATGAGGTTTCATGTTGGTTTTTAAAAAGTTTATTAAAGATTTTGTGCACTTTATTCACATGTCCCATCTCGTGTGACATTGTCACATGAGGGGGACATATTCATGATTTTTTTATTTTTCTATTTTTACACTTTGAAAACCTGCTCGCCCGTCAAGGGCAAAACTCAGCCCAACGTCACCGTGAAGTGACCTGGTTAGCTAGGTGAGAACAATGCCCACCATCACCTTCTGGAGGCAGTTAGGAGTAGGCAGTGAGAGCCTTGCTGTCATCCCAAGAACGATGTAATCCGAAAGGAACGTGGCAAAAATAGGAAATAAAATAGGAGATAGGAGAACTTCAGATGAATGCACATCACTGATGCGCTGCGGCAAGTCACCAAGTTTCCTTAGGCAGCACCTTTCAAATCTGTGACCTCAACCATTGAGAAGGACAAAGGCAGCAGGTGCATGGGAACAGCACTACCTGCAAGCTCCCCTCCGAGCCACACACTATCCTGACTTGGAACTATGTCACTGTGCTTTCACTGTCGCTGGGTCAAATTTCTGGAACTCCCTCCCTAACAGCGCTATGGGTGTACCTACACCGCATGGACTGCAGCCATTCAAGTAAGTGGCCCATGAACAGCTTTTCAAGAGCAGTTAGAAATGAGCAATAAATGCTGGCCTAGCCAGCGATGCACACAACACATAACAACTAATTTAAAAAAAAATTACTAAATTCTCACAGCTTCAATGTTGGGTCTTCAAATGTTTCTGTAGCCTCAAAAATATTTTTAAAAAGAAGAAATGAACACACATTTTCTGGATCTAAGTCATATCAATCATTAGCAAGCATATGAACTGAGATGAAAGAGAAAAAATATGTAGACTTTTAGCATAAAGATATATTTGAACATCTTTACACAAATTCTTAACCTTTCATTGAAGTGAGAACTTTAAAAGTTCAACTTTCATGAACAGTCGGAAAACCTAAAGGAAATAATCAGAGAGACGGGAGCATAAATGCAGTATTGAGAACTGTGAAGACAAGTTGCTGTCAGTATGTAATTATTTTATGTCAAACTGAATTAATGGTTTATTTGAATAGTGTCAAACTAAATTCTGAAGCATTACTGTCAGTTCATAAAGGCTTTAGAAAAAAAATGTTGCTAATGACCTTTATGTCTCTGCTTCAGTAACAGGAGTTTCATATATATTTACATGAAGAGTATTTGCCACTACAGCCTTATTCAAATTGGTAAATTTTCTGTACATTGTTCACAGGCAGTCTAGAATTTGGGCTACACATTCTAAGCTCCCACTGCATTCAGAATAACCCCTCACCACTTCCCCACATTCAATTACATCAGCTATTGTTTCTCACGTTCACTGAATGTATCGATGCCTGTGTCTTTGCAACTTTCTTCTCTCTCCATTGCTTACCGTGCCACCTAACTTAGTGTCATCAGCAAATGTGGACCAACAGCACCCTATTCTATCATCCAAGCCATTTTGATCTCACTAGTTGTAAAACAGGAATGTTTTGCTAATGCACAGGATAGGTAGCATGGAGGTCAGTTTCATGGAGCTGTGACAGAGTTCTTAACTCGGGAATTTGGTGAATGAGGGAATTCGGTGCAGGTGAGGGGAAGAGGTGCTGTTCTGGTCTTTTACAAGACCAGGAGCGAAAAAACAATCAAAAATAAAATGAGACCTGAGAACTGAGATTTAGAGGCATTAATTAAGTGAGCAGCTAGGTGATTGGTTAGTGAGTTTTACCATTTTGTTTATTTCTCTAAACTAGGGCAGTAGCTTAAACAAGAATGAGGGACAGATAAGCACTGCAATACATTTATAGAGTTATTGTTTAAATAACAACATAACAAATACTCATTGAGGGATATTTCAAAACTTGAAACCTTAACTAGTTAAACAAAAGAAAATAAATCCCTGGCGATGGCTGTCCCTTGATTTGAGGATGATGTCTGCCGAGGGCCATGCTGTGGGTCTTCATGTGACTGAAGAGGTCAATTTTCAACCCACAGACCTTTGGGCACATGGGCGAGGATGTCCCATGAGGTAGTGGAATCCAGAGCGCAGGGTTTCTTCCTTTTCTAATCTTCTCTGCCACCGCTCTGCCTCATGATGCAAATCATGATGCAGCTTGATGGATAAATTGTCACTATTTTGAACGATTAGTAGCTTGCTATTATTAATTTCAATGCTGCCACGCTTTAAAGAGAGCTTCAGAGTGTCTTTGAAGCATTTTCTTTGCCTTTCCCTGGAAAGCTGGCCATTTAAAAATTGAGTGAACAGGACCTGGGGGGAAGTGGGGGTGGGAGCAGGGCTGGGGCGGTGGTGGGGGAGGGGAGTGGTGGTAGGCAGGATTCGCCATTGACCATTGAAATTGATTTTGCAGGAGATTTACCTGAACGCTTGCGGATCAGGCTTCAAGACGGACACTAGTATTTGTTCGACGGTCCTCCCATTGAATCTGGAGGATCCAGCGGAGGCATTGCTAATGGAATTTCTCTAGCATTCTTAGGTGGCCCTGATATACAGTCTGGGTATCACTGCAGTCCAGGAGTGTGGTGACGATGACTGTTGGCTTGTGGAGATCTTTGCTGCCAAACACTTGCTGTTGTAGTGTTTAGAAGACTGAGTTGGTGCAGCCGATCTGGTGTTGGATCTCCTCGTCAGTGGTGACTTTTTGAGAGAGGTGATTGTCAAGGTATGGGAAGCACTCAACATATTCCAGAGTCTCTCCTTCAATATATATGCGAGATGGAATATTTGGCTGACCCGGTGTGGGTTGATATGAGTTTTGATTTGGCAATGTTAAGTGACAGGCCAAGTCTCTTGTAAGCAGAGTTGAAGAGATCAAGAGTGGCTTGCAAATCTGATGCAGATTGGCAATGACATTGCAGTCATCTGCAAACTGTAGATCATGTATGTCTATAGTGGCCAATTTAGTTCTGGCATGAAGGCAACTGAGGTTGAAGAGTTTTCCATCTCGGCAGTATTTAATACTGAATGAGAGGGCAGTTGATTTTTGATGAGGTGAATATCCACTGTCAGGCAGATTCTAATTAGTACGAGGACTATCGCTCAGACTTGCTTGACCCTGGTCTGAATTTTGAAGGCATTGGTTTCAGATCTCCAACCCAAGGCAGTTGCAGTCATATTGCCATGAATCAGTTGCAGGGTTTTGCTGAGGTTTCTTGGAGATCCAGGTTTTTGGAGCATAACCCACAAAGCATTGCGATTTACTGAATCGAATGTTTTGGTCAGGTCGGTGAATGCAATGAAGAGTCCCTAGTGTTGCCCTCAACATTTTTCTTGGATTTGTCTGATAACAAAAACCATGACAGGTCTGGAAGGTGTCCACATACTTACTCTGGATATTTAAAACACAATTTCTCACTCTCATGCCTCGCATACACTGTCGCACACAAAGATTTGATACAGATAAAAGTAAATCAATATGTTTACTGCATGAATTGAAGGTATAATCTTTCCTACTGCCTATCAGGGGTCAAGTGATTGTTCTTGGAGACTCTGACCAATGAGCCCTAAGCGTGGGTAATCTGGGGGGGTGTCTTGGTTTTCTAGTTGAGAACCTGGTCCAAGCATATATCTTCTGAAAAGCTCTCTGTAATAAAGTTGTCTGTTTCAAGTAGAAACCTGACCAGTACATCAAGTCATTACAATTACAAACTATAATTATCTCAGTCTATTTCATTGCAAGCTTGTAGCTTCTTAAATGAGATGATGCTTTAGTTGAAGTGATAGTTTTGTAAAGCAGAGGATTCTTAGTAAGCTGTGATGCTTATTGTAGTTGAATTTTCAGGAAGTTGGTTCTCAGGTGAACTCAAAGTTGGAACAGGTTGGGGGAGTCCTTCTCCCACTTACAAGGTATTGCTGCCTATTACCTTGGATGACTTGTACCAGATTCAATGGCTTTCAGAAGAATTCTACCTGCAAGCAACTTCTTGCTGAATTTTTAAAGTAGACAACAAAATGGCTTCCTCATCATGATTTACACAAGTTCAAAGTCCTTTTTCCAAAAAAAGCATGGTGTGTGGATTACACACCCTGCATTGTTGTTTGACACCTAGAGAGTTTGAGACAGCCAGTGCATTTGTGTTTGAAAGACCCATTCTAATTTGATAATAGGCTTTCAAATTAGTTTCAGGAAAAGGAATTGATACCACAGCAGTTTGGAATGTTCTTTTTGTTCCCTGCTGA
Source organism: Carcharodon carcharias (assembly GCF_017639515.1). Classification (NCBI taxonomy): domain Eukaryota; kingdom Metazoa; phylum Chordata; class Chondrichthyes; order Lamniformes; family Lamnidae; genus Carcharodon; species Carcharodon carcharias. Next base: position 164,773,840 of record NC_054475.1, on the reverse strand, counting down.
GACAGGGGAGTGGTTTCAATCCACAAAAAGAAGTCAGATGATCCTTGAGCAGCCATATTTTTGCAGCCTTTTGTGGTTTTTACTTTACTTTATAATATAAATACTTTAAAATATAAAGTGTTGACAGCAAGTCCATAATATACTGGAACGTGAGAAAAGTCTAAAGCCACACTATGGGGAGGATGTCCTCAGCTCCAGGAATTAGTCAAATCAGGAGAACAGGCTTCTCCCTGCTATGGACAAGAGGGAAACACCTCAATGGTTTCCACACAGAGTTATTTATCACCCTCCTTGAAGATAGTTCCAATTGTCATAATTCTGAAGTCCGCAGGAAGTAGGGGTGGTTGGGTAGGGAGTGGAGGGGGGAATATTTCTTTATCCTCCAAAATCCATAGCTTGAGTGCATGCAGCCTTGATATCAGCAAAAGCTCCTTACCTTGGAGACCTCAGCTGGAATACCATCACTGCCACAGCTTTGTTATTTTTCATCTATTTTTTGTTTTTGCTTTATTCCTCCATGGGATATGAGCATCAGTGACCAGGTCAGCATTTGCTGTCCATCCTTAATTGTCCATGAACTGAGTGGCTGCTAGGTCATTTCAGTGGGTGGTTAAGAGTCAACCACGTTGCTGTGGGTCTGGAGTCACACGCAGGCCAGACCAGGTAAGGATGGCAGATTTCCTTCCTGAAAAGGGCAATCAATGATATCCGTAATGTCCACCATTACTGAGACTAACTCTATTTTCCAGATTTGTCAATCACCCGCTGCCGTGGTGAGATCCTAACCCATGGCCCCATACCTGGGCTTCTGGATTACCTTTCCAGCACCCCGATGCCAACACTTTCCCACTGGTTGTCTGTTGAAGCTCTCCCAGTGATGGTGGTTCACCCACAGGCTACTGGGCACTAGCCTGAATCAGCTGCCACTGCGGACTCACGGTTGTGGAGTTGCTGAGAATGTTCTTCCCGGCGTTGGTAGATGGCGTCATCATCTTTCAGGAGAGAAATACCATCCTGTGAACAACAGGGATTTTGTCCATTTGACCTTGGTCTAGGAATGGCTCTGGTGGCTTCAAAAAAGTTTTGCATGCCATGATGATCAGCATATTGTTTGATCTCTTGGGCTTTCTCTTCTCACCACATTACCTGTCGATTTGTCCTTGGGCACCAGTTTTAATCTGCTGATTGCTGCCTTCTTGACGTGCAATCTTGGGTTATTCTGTCAGGGAATGAAGGCTGCCCGTTTTTTTTTCTAGGAAGCCACACAGTTCAGCATTATTTTCTTCGACCCAGTCATTGGAAGTTTAAAACAATGAGATGTGAAACATATGAGAGTCTGAGGAACCTTGACAAGGTAGGTGCTGAGAAGATGTTGCCTCTATTGGGGAATCTAGAACTACAGGGCACAGTTTTGGAATATTGTACGGGTCCTCCCATTGAACACAGAGATGGGGAAGAAATTCTTCCCTCAGAAGCTCCTTAATCTTTGGAATTCTCTTTCCCAGAGAACATTGCAGGCTGGGTCGTTGAACATATTCAATGTTGATTCAGACAGATTTCTGATCTACAAAGGAATTACTGGGGGGCAAGCAGGAAAGTGGAGTTGGGTCCACAGTCAGGTCAGCCATGATCTTATTGAATAGCAGAGCAGGCTTAGGAGTCAAATGGCTTCCTCCTTGTGATATTTCTTATGTTTGTATTTAAAATACAATATAAAATTTAAGGCCGCAAAATATCCTGATTAGCGAGAGGAAAGAAATTTATATATCTTGTTAGAAGAGGGGTTATATTGTGCTTGTTCTTATACATAATTTATTCCCTGAATCAGGAAGGTTTGCAGCAGTGAGTGTCAAATGTCACGGATTTATTAAATATACAGTAATTAAATATATATTTCAAAGCAGTAATTATAACAAAAGCCTTGTGGGTGTACTGGGAGACTCAAATATGTTGCAGTTCAGATCTTAGTTTACAGTTGGCCAAACCTTAATTTAATTTCTAAGCACACATCCTAATAGTCATTTTTTGTCCTATTTTCTTGGACTTTCAGTGTGAAAATCTGCATGTTTCTACATTAGCCCTCCAACCCTATATATGGTGTATTTTAATAAGTTTGTCCTTTATCAATAAGTTTCATTTTAACACGTTTTCCTTTCGGGTTGCCAGCCTACAGATGTGGGCAAGGCCAATAATCATTGCCCCTCCCTGAGCAAGTGAGTGGATTACTGAGGGCAATTAAAGGTCAACCATATTATTGTGGGTCCTGAGTCACATGTTAGACCAAATTGGGTCAGGAAGGCAGATTTCCTCCCTTAAAGGACTCTAGTGAACCAAGTAAGTTTTTTATGACAATCTGATAGTTTCATGGTCACCGTTAACGATATTAGCTTTCTTTTAAAATTTCAAATGCATTGGCTTTAAATCCCTTGCTGCTGTTGTGGAGTTTGAGTCCCTTCCCCGGATCATTAGTCAAGGACTCTGGATTAGTGGTCCAGTAATATAACCACTATTCCACCACACCCCTTTCCATTAACCAGTAGAAGTCCCCAACCTTCTTGTCAAATCAATAGCTTCACTCTTGTTCAACTCTACCAAAAGTAGCTTCTAATTATAAATATGTAACATTCCAAATCAATCTATTGTTTCGAAAAAGGATGAGGAATTTGCAGATGTTTCCATCTGTGGAATGTGTTATTGACTCATTCAAATTTCTGAAGTATATACAATGGTACACACTGGAAAATTTGATACAAAATTGTCCATTGCTTTAAGGTCACTCTTAATTCGGTGGTCACTCTTAATTCGGTGGTCACTAAACATAAATTGACTTTTAATTTCTCTCTCAATACGAGGAGGAATCAAGAGCAGTCTGGCATTGACAAGCTTCCTTACATCATTATGACACTAGTGACTCAGGGGTTCAAAGGAATAATTGTGTGTGGCTGCATTAAGCTGTGCGTATACCGTCAGTATGCAAACAAACAGGGCTGGGATTTTCTGGTTCTGTCTGCCACCGGGATTGTCCAGTCCTGGCGAAAGTCAACGGTCTTTTGGCTGGGCCACCGAATCTCCCGTGGTGGGTCCTGTCACCATGGTGCCAGAAAATCCCAGTCCAAGTGTCAACACATGCTGTCTCCAGTGCTGTGAAGGATGGATCAGTCCACAATGCGGCAGAACGCTCCAAGTCGTTGGATCGTGCCGTACCACCTGTCCCTCGTGGAAAAATTGATGCAGAGAAAACACCTTCGGCCACAGGTCCATCAAGCAGCGCTTTCTTTGCACGTAACTCCCTGGAGACCCTGCGGGAAAAGGAGATGGTGGACCCTGTCAGCTGGCTCCCTGAGCAGACTGTCAATGTCACTGGGCAGAATGCCTCATCGCCAGAACTTTCAAACAAGCACCGAGACATGGGGCGATATCTTACATCCTGCTGGTGGGCAGGCGGCCGACCTGACCGGGCACAGAATCACGTGAGATGACGTGGGGCGAGCGCCCTGACGTTACCTGTGCAGTCGTGCGATATTTCGCTCAGTGGTCACGTGCAAAAGTCATAAGCGCGCCCACTGACAATGAAGCGGGTGATTAAGTCCATTATTGGCGCAAGTGTCTCGCTTGTTCTTGGCCCATCTGATGGTTACGGTGGGTGGACAGACGAATTGGCCAGGCAGCTTTGACATGCTTCATCAAACCTCCTCCAAGGGTGGGATCAAATCCCTGTTATGAAATAAAATAAAAATAAACATCTGTGGACAGCATTTTTATTAGGTATATTTTCAGCTGCTTGATTGCGTTGCATGGACATTTTTTTATTTATTTTGCAGCTTTTTAAACCTTGATTTCATCATCTGAAGGTCTGCAGCTCCCTGAGGCAGCGCTCCGTCTTCAGGGAGTTCTCTCGCAACACTCAGCTGCACCCTCGGTGATGGCATCGCCCACCCTCTCCCCTCCCCCACCCCTGCAGCGCTGAGCCTTTCCGCGCACGTTTCATGCTGTCTGGCCATTAACTGGCTGGCCGGCCGGCGTGAAATTGCGGTTGGGGGCTGATTGCAGTCGGTGGGTCCATTTCCCAGCCTCTCCCCCAGGCCCTCCAATCACACGCGCCCGCCAGAGGTAAAATTGAGGCCGTAGCTTGGCTGGTGGTGAGAAAGGCCATTCCCATCAGATCCTCCTGGTCTCACCCCCTCCTCACGTTTGCCCTTGAGGTGGCTGTGGTGGGGAAGAGACCATTGTCCACCTCCTTCTGGAATGTGCCTTTGCAAAGAAGGTCCGGGGTGAGATGCAGTGGTTTTTGTCGAGGCTCATCCCAACACCTTCGTGACACTGGTCTCTGTGCTGTATGGGCTGTTGTCAGGAACGCACACTCAGACAAACATCTACTGCAGCTGGAGGGTCATTAACTTGGTGAAAGATGCTCTTTGGCCTTCCTGAAACTTGCTGGTCTTCCAGTGCAAAGAGTTATCAATAACCAATTGCTGCAGATTGGCACATTCCAAGGTCCAGGACTACGTGCTAAGGGACACACTAAAGCTTGGGGCAGCTGCTACAGATGCGCAATGAGGAAAGGTCAGAGTCTGAGACCTTTCAGTCATTGTACACTGAAGGGCTGGAAATTGTACAGAACCCCTCGGGATGTAGGTCTCACTCCGAACGTGTACAGCAAATATTCCGTGTATCACAAGTGTATTGAAGCATGTCAGAATGCAACACAACCTATATAGAAAATGTGAATATCATTTGCATTTTGTGATGGCCATTTTGAAATGTTTTTTTAATGTTCTTTTATGTATTACATGAATAAAATATATTTTTGCAAAATAAATAATACTTGTTCTTTTATTTGCCAAGTGTGTATAAAACCTGCTTAAGATGCATGTAAGGTTGTTTATTCTCTTGCTCTGTCATTTATACAACAGCCACTTGTCTTTATGTAGCACCTTGAACATAATAAATTATCCCCAAGCATTGCACAGGAACACTCCTCTTCTTGAGTTTTCTGCCCAAAGCCAGGTCTGACTCGCAGCACCACAATCTCCAACATGAGGAAGGCATGGAGGCTGGTCCCGACTCCACCCCAACCGGAGTGGGGAATCAAACCCTGTACTGTTGGCACTAACCTCATCCATGTCGGCCAACCGAGTTAACCGACCCCCAAGGAATCTGAATTTCTATGATAACATACAGTTTTACATGCATGTTGCAATCTGGAGCTATGAATGGCCATTTGTTATGACAGTGTAATAAATTGTGAAAATTATTCCTTTTTAAAGAAAGCTCCGCTACAAAAGACTGAAATTCAAAATGGCTCCAAGCTACCAGACAGTTTTGTAGATCCAGCAATTAACTTTCGAGAGGAATAAGCAATCTGTAATTTGATATTGACTCACTGTTTGTCAGAGCAGGAGGTAAATGGAACCCAATGATCCTTATCGTAAGAATGCAAATTTGGCCTTGGCAAGGTCAGAGGACTTGTCCACTAAAAAGAGCTGCAGATGGGAGAAATAATTCACACGTGAACTAAAATTACCACTTTGCCAAGGTCACATAAATGCAGTGACTATCTCCCCTCCAAGCCACCCACCACCCTGACTTGGAAATATAATCACCGCTCCTTCACTGTCGCTGGGTCAAAATCCTGGAACTCCCTCCCTAACCGCGCTGTGGGTGTACCTACACCACATGGACTGCAGCGGTTCAAGAAGGCAGCTCACCGCCACCTTCTCAAGGGCAATTAGGGATGGGCAATAAACGCTGGCCCAACCAGTGACACCTACATCCCATGAATGAATATTAAGCAAAAAGAATCTTGGTTCCCTGCTGAATACATAACAGAAGTTCAAACTGACTTTAGAGAGAGACATTTTAAGAGACAGGACTCCATCACACAGGGAGAGAGGGAGCAACAAGCACAGCCATTGAACTGATGTAATCAATCAGGCTAAAAAAACGGCTACGCCAAAGTTCCTTGAGAGAGAAATAAAGAACCTCCTCTCTTTGCCCCCTATCTCGTTCCATCTTCAAGTTTAGCTGGGAAAACTAACCTCTTGCAGATTGGCTACAAGCACCACCACAACTGCTGAGACCAGGTGACCTACCCTTGCAGAGACAATTAAAAGACACTCCAGCATAGAGGTCATAGGAGCTTGTGGGGGGGCGGGGGGGGGTGGTGGTGGGGGAGGTGGGGGGGTGGTGGGGAGAGGTGCTGCTGTGGCTGTGAGAGCAGAGGCGGGGAAGGGTGCTGTCAGGGAAGTGAGCGTGGTGCCGCGGCTGTGAGAGCAGCTAGATGGGAGGAGTTTGGGTCCTGCACACGCGCAACATTTAAAGGTCAGGTAGCATCCCGGCAGCAGGCCACTCAGAACACCGGACAGCGGCTTCAAACAGAGGACGATCCGGTACGATCGATCCTCTGTCTGAGGCAACTCTGCAATTTCAAGGCCGACAGTTCCGACAGCATAAAAACGCGACGATGAAATGACAGGGACTGCATCGAAACAGAGTCCGACCTCCATTCCATTTTGATAAGAGTTGTTTCATCTTCATCTGTACCTAGTTTCGGTAGGTTTGTAAGTGTGAGTGAGAGAGAGAGAGAGAGAGAGAGAGTGAGTGATACTTAGTTTCTTTCGTAACCTCCACAGCAAGGACATGAGAAATAAATTAATCTTTTTCACTGGTTAAAATAAAAGGCTTGCTGCTGAGTTATTTAAGATTGGCTCACTCGCTGAATAGGTAAGGAAGCACAAACACTCATATAAATATAAATGATTACGGGAAATAAAAGCTAATACCTTAAAATTGTCCACAATAGATGGTAGAGTGCCCAATTCCTTTCCACCATGTGGTTAACAAGGAATATCTTCCAATATTATGGTCTGTCATTGACATATTTTGGAAGGATTTTCAAATTGATACTCAACATGTTTGGTTACATTATAAATGCATCTTCCTCGGTCATTAAGTTCTGGGATGGGACTTGAACCCTAAGTTTCTGGCTTAGTACCGGGATGCTACCACTGTGCCACCAGACCTACAGGAGGACTAGTGAATAAAAATTGACATAGAGCTACATAAGGATTAATTAATTAGCTAACCAAAAGTTGGGTCAAAAGAGGTAGGTTTTTCAGGAGCTCCTTAAAAGGAGAGAGAGGTGGAGAGGTTTACGGATGCAATTCCAGAGCTTAGGGCCTAGGCAGCAGAGCGGGGAGGGGTGCTGTCAGAGAAGTGAAAGTGGTGTGAAGTCTCACTGCTGCAGCTGTGAGATCAGGTAAATAATGGAGTGATTAAAATCGGGGATGCTCAAGTGGCCAGGGTTAGAGAAACACTGATATTTCAGATGGTTGTGGGGCTATAGAAAATTACAAAGATAGGAAAGGAGCGAAACCATAGAGGAACTTGCAAAGAAGGATGAGAGTTTTAAAATTGAGACGTTGCATAACCGAGGCCAATGTAGATCAATGAGCACAGGATTGATGGGTGAACAGGACCTGGGGCGAGTTAACACACAAGCAGCAGAATTTTGGACAATCTCACAGTTACAGAGGTGATCATGTGGGAACTCAGCCTGGAGAACATTGGAAGTCAAGCTTAGTGGTAGCAACGTCATAGATAAGGGTTTTAGCAACAGATTTGTTTTAAGGCCCATGTTGAGTTTGCAGTATTTCCTTATCAGTGCATTCACACTGTAACTTATTTTCTATAGCTGCAGCGTGAGTTCCAGTGGACCCTGTTGATATTGTTTGGCTCCTGCCTGGCTGGACTTCCTGTTTAGGAGGGAGCTGTACACAGACCTCGATATGACACAGGCCCCCAACAATGCAGTAGGGAAAATCACTTGATCTCGAAATATTCGAATTAAGGCCTGGGAATTTGACCAAGTGTCTAGCACTTTGCAAGCCATGATTTTCACGCTTTGCATAGTCAAATGTAAATGGTATAGGACTCCCTGCTTTAGAAAATGTAACTCTATTTCACTCTGGAGTCAAGCTGAACACTGACTCCAGGTTTAGACTGCCCATAGGAGGTGGAAATTACTCAAGATTAAAGATAAACTTGTCATCTAAATGCACCTTAGTATACAAGTGCTTTATTTCTTTGTCCATTCCTTCTTCCTGACTATTTATATTTGTAATTTATATTTATATTATATATATAATGTTATAATTTATATTTATAAAAGACAATTTTTCTCCCAATTATTTCCATAGTTGAGGTTGTAAACTCCCATCAGGGATGTTTTCACAACTGTTAGCCTGGAATGCTCAGCCCCTTGACTAAGGGTCCATTCACTATGCCTGTGGCTGACCAATTGGCTGGTTAAGGCCACAATGTCTAAGCTCAATAGCAAAGCTAATTAGCAGAGCACCTCAGGACCATTCCTCTCTGGCCCACAAACAACCATCATTCTCCTTCAGTGGCACTAGAATAATGTTCTCATCATCGATGACACCACTAGTTCAGAATCTTTATGTAATGTCTTGCATTACATAATACCAGCGCACTGTCATCTTTGTATCAGTGAGATCCAGCTGTACAGTGCAGCACTGAGAGAGCACTGCACCATCTGAACTGCTGGCTTTCATTTAGAATAGTAAACCAAGGACTTATCTGCCAGTTCAGGTAGATGCATGGTTGCCAATGTTCCTGGAATGGCCATGGATCTCCTGGAATGAAGGATCACTCAGTCTGGGAGAAAAGTAAGTTCCTTTGGTAGTTCATACATCTATAGATTAGAGCTGTATTCCAGCACTGCTACAGGTAGTTAGATATGAAATCCACTAATTGCCAACAAATCCAAGCCTAGTTCAAGCAGGTAAAGCCCATGCAGCAAGTAATAGGTAGCTGGCACTTGTGGACAATACACTGTGTTAGTGTCAAGCTATGGCCAATAAGAAAAGCAAGAGGAACTTCTCTTTTAAAATTGGTTAGTCCTAAAGCTCCAGTAGCTTTGATTTGCTCGAGAGTGGTAGTGATTTAATTTTGTAGAGAAATGACGTTAATAGTTATGCTTTGCACAGATAAAAGTCCACTCTGATACATGAGAGTCTAGCTCATGTGCTGTCAGTTTTGATTGGGGGTTAACGGTACCTCTGCTGGGACACTGAATTGGGTTTGTGGTTCTGAGGGCTGGTGTGCCATTGTTCAGCTTGTATTGGGCACAGCCTGTGATCAGTTGTGGCATTTAGTGCTGTATCTTTATAACATGCCTCAGAACAGTGTGATTCACCTTATATCAGTGTAAACTGATTCTTCCCAAAAGTTTTTAAAACATTTTTTTTTTATTTATGTGCAGTTACGTATTTGCACGAGAAACATTTGGGGATGTTACAGGAAAATCAGAGTGGGAAAGAATTTCACCAATCGTTACGCATGGCTAAACTCAAAATGGTTTTGAGAAAATTTCTGTAAGAATGCTATGAAAGGGCCACAAAGCAAAGGTTTATTAAAGCTAGTATTGAACTAAAAGTGTGACCCAGAATTGGGAAGAGCAGAAAGTATGGTTTGGGAGAAGGGAGCATGCAATGGGCAGAAGAATTTTTGAATATAAACAATGTCCTGGAGGTGGTCACTTGATTAATTGCAGCATGAACATGATCAAACCTAGAGGGATACATGCAACCAGAGTTGGCAAATAGATAGAAGTTAAAGGCCCCATAGCACTACCAGAAGAGAAAGGAAGGTTGTCTAGGATCACGGCCAAACATAATCCCTCAACCACCAGACATATTAACTTGTCATTTATCACATTGCAGTTTGTGGGACTATACTGGGTGCAAATTGGCTGTTGTGTTTAGCTATATAACAACAGCGATTACACTTCAAGGAGAGCAGATCATCGGTTGTGAAGTGATTTTAGATGCCCCAGTGAAATGCATTGATTAACACAAACAGTTTCTTAAAATACTGCAAAAAGTAAATTATTTTATATTTGATGATGTTCCCCCCACCACTTATGCCTCAGAGTTAATAACTAGAAAGTGGCTGCCTATTTGACTTGTAACATATGTGATATGAACATGGGGCCAAGAATAAACCATTCAGCCCTTTGAGCCTGCTCCGCTATTCAATAAGATCATGGCTGATCTGGTTTGTCTCAACTCCACTCTCCTGTCTGCCCCCTATAACCCTTGACTGCCTTGTCTAAGAAAAATCTAATTCTGCCTTGTATAAATTCAATGACCCAACCTCCACTGCTCTCTGGAGAAGAAAATTCCACAGACTAATGACCCTCTGAGAGAAAAAAATTCTCCTCATCTCAACCTTAAAAAGGGAACCTTTTATTCTGTGTCTCCGGTGAAATTCTCTTCCACAAGTAGAAACATCTTCCCTGTATCCACCCTGTCCAGTCTCCTCAGCATCTTATCTGATTCAATGAGATCACCTCTCATTCTTCTAAACTTCAATGAGTGTAGGCCCAACCTGTCCAAGCTTTCTTCATAGGATAAGCCCCTCATTCCAGGAATGAGTCAAGTGAACCTTCTCCGAATTATTTTGAACACAATTATATCTTTTTTTTTAATAAAGAGCACACAACTGACCATAGTATTCCAGAGGTGGTCTCACCAAGGCCCTGTACAGCTGCAGTAAAACATCCCTAATTTTATATTCCATTCCCCTTGCAATAAATGCCAGCATTCTATTTGCCTTCCTAATCATTTGCTGTACCTGCACACTGACTTTTTGTGATTCATGTACCAGGAAGTCCAGATGCCTCTGTACCACCAAGTTCTGCACTCCATTTATATAGTATAGCGCTTTTCTATTCGTCCTGCCAAATTGGTCAAGTTCACATTTACCCACATTGTATGCTATCTGCCAAATTTTGTCCGCTCACTTAACCTGTATATATCCTATATAGACTTCAAACCCCACTCTTGGCAACTTACTTTCCTACCTATCATGGTGCCATCAGCAAATTTAGCTACCATACATTTGGTCCATTTCCTGGTAATGCAGTCTGGGTGTTGTAATTCCACAGAATCCAGGTTACAATATCATAGCTCCCATAATACATCTCCCTCTCACACATAGGAAACAAGTTAAAAGCAAGTGGGGTTCTTAGGCATCATGTGAATTTGTCAATTCTGGGATCAATGTAGAACCCAAATCCCAGGTCCAGTGGACAGTTACAGGAAAAAAATTTCTTCTGGGGATTTCCAGCATTAAGCATTGCCACAGTTTTTAGATTATTTTTTATCATCTCAAACCTGTTGGCTTGACCTAGATATGGATTTCAGCGACATAGTAAAATGGAATTTTGGGAAAAAATATCCCTAAAATGAGGATGCTGGTTGGTCTTAGTATTCTCTGTTCCTTCACCCAACATTGGTGGCCTTGCCTTTAACAGTCCATGCCTTAAGGTCATAAATTCCCTCTTTCATCTCACTATTTCTCCTCACTTTAAGACCCTCTTCAAAGCACACCTTTCTGATCAAGCTTTTAGTCACCTGTCCTAAAATTTCCTTCTTTGGCTCAGTGTCATGTTTTGCTCTGATTATACTCCTGTGAAGTGCATTGGGACCTTTTACCATTGGACTTTGGGTGTTGGAATTTGAGTATTTGGCGTGAATGTTACGGACTGGTAGTTGGATTTGAACGTTGAGTTTTGGGCTTTGGGTGTTGGGTGTGTTACAATTAGTCACATGGCTGCAAAGTACTCTGAACACCTGAGAATGGAAGAGCTACGATAAATTTGAGTTTCTTCTTTCTAAGTGTTCATTTTATCCACATTAGCACCAATTCCGTTAGCACTAAAAAAAAGCGTATCAGATGTGGCTTATTTTCCTTCCTAACGTTTGTTTTTTTGCTCTTACCAGCCCTGTTTTTCCTATTACTTTGGAAAAAATCGATGAGTTTTGATAGATTGCACTGACTAGTGTTTATCTTTCATTTCATTGCTGCAACTGAATTGCACATTATCAGTGCCAGAAAGAATAGGTCCAAGGATAATACAACAGTATCAATGATGATTAAGATTGCAATAGGTGTACAAACATTATTCATGAAGCTTTACTGGAAGAAGGGTGCTATGGTATACCTGGTTCTTTTGTTTTCCTCTTTATTTTTCATTTTCTCTTGCATTCCTGCCTTTTCATCTATCACACCCTTCACCCCACCATTGACATCAATCGGTAGACCCTAAGCTCCAGGTTTTCCCCCCTCAATCCTTTCCCCTCGCTCCTCCTTAAAAATACTCTTCAAAACTCACCACTTTGAGCAGGCTTTTAACCAACTCCCCTATTATCTATTCCTGTAGCTCATTGACAATTTATTTTATTTGATTACACCCCTAAGCAGCGCCCTGAGACTTTCTGATGCATTAAAGTGCAATATAAATACAAGTTGTTGCTAAAAGGACTTTCATATAGATGTATTTTCATTATTAATATCTCACCTTGGAACTTTAGTCCAGTGGCTGCTGCTTTGAAACAGACGGAAAGACATTAGTGCTGGCCACGCTCATATCCCAAAGGACAGAGGAGGCAATGTCATGTATTGGTTTGCTTACTCAGTAAGCAACTGAGATCTTGGCTTCTTAAAAATAGATGCCCCATTAACATGTTCATATGTCAGAATAAATTCTTGCTGAATTAAGTGACCTATGGATGGCATTTTTTTTTTCTTAAATTGCACAACAGAGACACTGTATATAAGCTTTGGAACTCCAAGTGCACAGTCATTAACCCGAGGCATTTTAACATCAATCGCAAATGCTAATTCAGCTCACTCACACTGATGGGTTCAGCAAGACTTCCAAGCCAGTCCCCACCAGGTTCACCAGAATTCACTGTTCAAGAACAGACATCTTAAGCACTAAATCAAGTAGACAGAACCAAACTGAAAGGCACAATCTGCAAATTGCACTTCTTCCACAGAACAGGACAGTGATTATTTTGGAAGAAGGACAGCATTCTACGAACCGCACGTTAGAGAAATGATGGTCAACATGATGTAAACACATCTGGTTACTGCCTGCAATCAAATAAAAGGGTACTGGGGAACTTAGCAGAAGTTAATTGAGCATATTTAAGGAGCAAAACCGACTTGACAATATATCCTATCATCTACCCAAAAGACATAAACTGTTGGGCTTGCTGGAAGGCATTTTATGAATATTATATAATAATGCTAAAAAGAAGTCAACCGTGGCTCAGTGGGTAACATTCTCGCCTCTGCTTCAGAAGGTTATTTTTCCAAGTTCCACTCCACAAATATGAGTGTATTAGCTAGGCTGACACTCTGTGAGGAGGCGTGTCGCTCTGTCAGAGGTGCCAACTTTTGAGTGAGACATTAAACCAAGGCCACATTTCCCCTCTCAGGTGGGCATGAAAGATCCCTATTTTAAAAAAAGGCCATTTGCCTTGGTTTCCTGATTAGTATTTATCCTCCAACCAACAGCACTGGAACAGATTATTTGATCATTTATCTCATTGCTTTGTGGGAGCTTGTTTGGTGCAAATTCACTCTCAATTTTCTTACACTGCAACAGTAACACTTCCTTGTCTTTGGAATGTTCTGAGCTCATGGAAGTTGCTGTAGAAATGCAAGTCTTTCTTTTGAAATGCACCATCAGAAATTATTAAAACGGGATAACTGGTTTAACAATGGTGTAATAGCTAAAGAAGCTGTCGAATGTGGCAGCAAACCCTACAGTCGGAAAGGTCAAAACTCTAGCACTTTTATTGTATGATGATCAGCTGATCTCAACCAGAATTGAAGTTATAATTGGCCTTATAATTTATTTGTCAAGGCTAGTGCTGTTCCTAATTATTACCCATGTGACTCCTACTTAAGCGTGTACACTGGGAAGAGGATAGGTTTTGGGTGTGGAGCACTCTGAGATTGAGAAGCTCGATGACACTCAGGCCAGGGTTTTACAATATGGTGTAAGTTAGCTGGTACTCTTCCCTGTCTATTAAAAGGGATAGAAGGAAATCGCAAAGAATTCCCAGACTCGGTACATGAAGAATGAGGTAGAGATTGGTAGCACATGGAGAATCAGATTCTAGCTAAGAGCATTAATTGCCATGGAGAATAGAAAGCTCAGAGTAGATATAGTTCGAGCATCTACAGTTTCAAGTGCAACAGATCAACTGAACTAAGGTAGAAGATATATTGCCTTTCATGACCTTAGGGCATTGCAAAGTGCTTTTCAGTCAATGAAACACAGTCACTATTATAATGAAGAAAAGGCAGCAACCAATTTGTACACAGAAAGCTCCTACAAACAACAATGAAATAATGAGCAGATCATTTGCTTCAGTGATGTTGGTTGAGGGGTAAATGTTTGCCTGGATACAAGGATGAATGCCATTGCTCTTCTTCAAGGTAGCAACATGGGATCTTGCATTACCACCCAGTTTAACATCCCTCCAGAGATACACCTTCAACAATAGGACACAACTTCACTACTGCACTGGAGCATTACGCTGGATAGTGTTTCAACGTCTCTAGTGTGGAGCTTGAATCAATGACCTTTTGCCTCAAAGGCAAGTGTGCTACTCAGAGAGCCACAGCTGATACTTGTGCAAGATTGCCAGAAGGTGACCGGAGAAAAATATGCAGATAGAAATTGTTAAGACAAAAATTTTAGACCGTAAGTTGCTAAGTGTGGAGATGCCCCCGATGTTGAGCTACAGGCATCATCATAATAAATTGGGAATGACATAAATAGCCAGGCAGCAGAGGGGACATAAAGTTTATATAGTTGAAGCCAGGGAAGTAAGAGATTGAGAGTGAGCAAGAGGTAGTGGGAAGTGAGGCAGGCGAGGGAGAGGATGAAGGCAGAGGGTTGCCCAGCTTCCTTTGGAAACATATCAGGGTTTTGAAACTTCTAACTACGAAAGTATTTCAGTAATTGGCACAATATGAGAGAATTTCAAAGCTTAGCATTTTTGTGATTTGATCGCTGTTTATTTTGAATGCTCCTGGTACAGCTACAATAAGCTTCTGGCAGATCATGAGTTACAAATTTATTCATTGTCAATGGGCAGAATCCTCCCATCCCTTCACGCCGGCAGGATCTTCCAGTCCTGCCGATGTGCAAGGGAATTTCAATGGCTCAACGGCCCTGCCAGGGGAAACACGCCGCGGTGGGGGGTGGGGGAGGTTGGGTGGAGGGGGGGTGGGGGGGGGGTGGGGGGGGGTGGTGTGGTGGGTGCTGGAAAATTCCACCCAATATTTCAACCAGAAGAACTCTAAAAGATATATGTGTCTGAAAAGTCTCCCTACTGAGTTTCATTAAATGAAAGTTTGATGAATCAGTGGGAATACATTGCTCCAAAATTTTTATGCATTACACAAAAAACCATAATCCCAAAACCTCCCAACATATACTTGCTTTAATTGCTATTTTAAGGTCTTTGCTCTTCTAAATAATAGCTTACGTGCCCTGGTCCCTTTCTACCTCAAAGAAGGAGGTAATTTCACAGATGTATAAACAACATAATAAGTCTTTTACCCAGGACCCTTCAATAATACATGTAAATGTTATACAGGCTCATTCACGGGTTGTGACTGTCACCAACCCATCTCTAATTGCCCTTCAGAAGGTGATGATAAGCCAGCTTCCTGAACTGCTGAAGTCCGTGTGCTGCAGGCACATCGATGGTGCTGTTAGGGAGAAAATGCTGGAGATAAATTGTAGCATAGTGCTATCATTGTTAGATTAATAATCTAGAAGCCTGGACTAATTCTCTGGGGATATGAGTTCAAGTGTCACTATGGCAGCTGGGGACTTTGAATTCAATTAAATAACAAAAGCCTAGTCTGATTAGCAATGATCATGAAATTGCCATTTTGTTGCAGAACCCATCTGGTTCCCTAATGCTCATCAGCAGAGCAAATTTGCTGGCCCATATGTGACCTCAAACCCACAATAATGTGAATAACTCTTAGCTGCTCTCTGAAATGGCCTAGCATTCAGTCCTATCAAACCTCCGTTGAATAAGAAGGAAAATAGATGCACTGAGACACTTGAAATGACAAAGACACAGCCCACCCTATCGACGCTACAAAGTCCTTCCCACTAACATCTGGGCGCACGTGCCAAGATTGGGAGAAATGTTCCACGAACCACTCAAACAACAGCCCGACATGGTCATACACACAGAATCATACCTTGTGGCCAATGTTCCAGGCACCTCGATCACCACTCCTGGGTATGTCCTGTCCCACCAGCAGAAAAGACCAACCAGAGCTTGCAGCAAAATGGTATGCAATCAGAAGAGGGTGGTCCTGGGAGTCCTCAACATTGACTCCAGACCCCATGGAGTCTCATGGCATCAGGTCAAACTTGGGCAAGGAATCTTGACTTCTGTCAGCTGATGAACACATAAGCACAAGAATTAGGAGCAGGAGTAGGCCATTCGATCCCTCCACTTTTTGATAAGATCATGACCGGTCTGGGTGTCGCCTCAGCTCAACTTTCCTGTCTGCCCCCCCTTGAATTACACAAGGTCATGAACGATCATGGCTCCTCCATGTTGAACACCACTTGGAAGAAGCACTGAGATAAACAAGGTCACAAAATGTACTTTGGGAATGAGATATCAATGTCTATTGCCAAAAGTGGCTTAGTAACATCATTAATGATGGAGTTCTGAAAGACATATTTGCCAGACTGGCACTATGGCAAATGTAGAGAGAACCAATGAGCGAAAAACCCTACTTAACCTCACTCTCACCAATCCAATCTATCTGTTGCAGGTGTATCTGCCCATTGCTGACCGCATTGGTAGGAGTGACAGACAGACAGACAGAATGGCAAAGGAGGGTTGCCACCGGATGGCATAAGGACATCAGTGAGGAAAGACCTTGGCTCAGAAGATCAGGAAGTATTATCAGTATGGATAGAGTTTAGGAACAGCGAGAGTCAGGAAATGCAGGTGAGAGTAGTTTTGAGGACCCCCAACAATAGTAATACTAATAACCATTTGGTAGCACAGAACTTGAGTCACCTATTTTGTTCAGTTGAAAAATTGCAAATTGCACCAGTTTCACCTGAACAAAATAGGTGACAGCCATTCTCTGGTTCATTCATAAGGACGAGGCCTTGACCAATCAGAGTCAACCTGTCTGATTTGAAATTAAACAAAGCTTGACAGTTATCAGTCATCAGTTAACTGGTTCATTCTCCATGACAATGCCTCTATCAATCAGAGTCCACTTGCCAACCAATCAGCACTCTCTTCTCATGAAGTATAAATTGTTGTTCCCTTTACATTTGGCATTCTTGTGAAAGTCTTGATGAGTGCAAAATAAAAAATTTCAAAATGTGTCTTTTTTCAGTGAAATGTTTTGCAACTATCTTCTGTAGTGCCGAGTGGATGGTTCACCTCAGCCTCCTCCAGAGATCTCCAGCATCACAGATGCCAGTCTTCAGACGATTCAATTCATTCAATGTGATATCAGGAGATAGCTGAAGGCCTTGGATACAGCAAAGACTATGGCTGTACTTTTCCATGCCCGGTGGTGTCAGGTGTGTTCGGTGGTGTGAACAGACAATACGACGCGATCGGTTTCACAATGAGATGAAACCAGTTCGACTTCGTCTGCTCAGCCCACCAATGGCTGGCTGCGTGCTCCGCCATGGGATGGTGAGAATCTCACTGTAATACATCAGCATATCATTATTAGGCAAGCCCGCCGGAATCATCTCTGGAGGAGGCTGAGGTGAATCTCCACTCGGAATCATCCACTCCCCACCCCTGCTGGATTGTCCGCCCACCTTGGTGGGAAAACCCTTCAACATGTTTCATGGCAACACATAAATAATGTGCACTTGGTGAGCTGCACTTCACTCGGGACTTCAAGGTTTGTTTTCTTCAGTCAGCACTTGTAGTCATCAGCACCGGGCTTCACAGACAGCACCACAAGACTTTTATGGGGGCTCACAGCAGGTCTGTACCTACCAGCTCAGCCAGATGTGGGTGGCTATTCGATGGCTGCAGGGCAAGGGCTTGCTCGGGGAAGGGGCAGAAGGAGCCTCAGGCAAGGGAAGAGGCTGCAAGATAATGGGGAATGGGGGGTATCCCAGGGTGGGTACGGGGGATCACGTTGATCTGTGCAAGTGGCCTCAAGATGGTGAGGGCTGAGGAGGCAGTCTCCAGAGGAGATGAGGCCAGATGGAGATGGGCAGGTGTGTTTTAGAGAGTGAGTGGTGATGTCTCTTGAGCTGGCAGTGAGTGAGTGAGCCTGTGAATGTGTGGTGGGCTTGAATGTCTGAGTTTAGAGTGATGAGATGGTTGCTATCTGCTAGCTGCATGGATGAGATCATTCATCCTCTATCTGCATTGGATGGCCAACCTCTTCTGTGCAGCATTGGCACTGATCACCACTGCCATCGCCTACTAAGCCAGAGTGGTAATGTTGCTGCCCCTCCTGTGGCCAGAGCAGGGGTAGAGGATACCACAACAGACCTCCAAGGCGTCCAAAAGAGCACTCGAGGGGCCGCAGTCTTCTTGCCTCTCGGGGCCATGTCTTGTTTGCTGCAGTCCCTTTTTTAATTCATTCAAGGGATGTGGGCTCCGCTGGCTAGGCCAGCATTTAGTGCCCATCCCTAGTTGCCCTTGAGAAGGTGGTGGTGAGCTGCCTTCGTGAACCGCTGCCGTCCATGTAGTGTAGATACACCCAGAGTGCTGTTAAGAAGGGAATTCCAGGATTTTCAGAATCACAGAATCACACAGTGCAGAAGAGGCCCTTCGGCCCATCGAGTCTGCACCAACACGTGAGAAACACCTGACCTACCTACTTAATCCCATTTACCAGCACTTGGCCCATAGCCTTGAATGTTATGACGTGCCAAGTGCTCATCCAGGTACTTTTTAAAGGATGTGAGGCAACCTGCCTCCACCACCCTCCCAGGCAGTGCATTCCAGACCCTCACCACCCTCTGGGTGAAAAAGTTTTTCCTCACATCGCCCCTAAACATCCTGCCCCTCACCTTGAACTTATGCCCCCTTGTGACTGACCCTTCATCTAAGTGGAACAGCTGTTCCCTATCCACCCTGTCCATGCCCCTCATAATCTTGTACATAATTTTGATCCAGCGACAGTGAAGGGACAGCGATATATTTCCAAGCCCTGGGCTAGAAATACTGAGCGTGGCAATACTTTAAATGTGGTGCCTGGCGTGATGAAGTGGTGAGGTGACAGTGTGTCAGGCGAATCGGAGTCCACCCACCATGGAAACACCGTGTTTCCTAGGAATGTGTAAATAATGTAGCGGCTTTGGGATGATACGGCGTGAAAACCCCACCATTACGGCCAACGGTTTACCCTCCCGCTACCGCATTAAGTGCAAACCTGGGACGATCCCGCCCTGTGAGTCCAGACAACATTTCAGCAGCAATACTGAAAACATGCTCCAGAACTAACTGCAACCTTACCCAGTTTGTTCCAGTATAGCTACAATGCTGACACCTACTCAGCAATGTGGAAAATTGCCCAGGTATGTCCTGTCCACAAAAAAATAGGACAAATCCAATTGAGGCTTCATCAGCCCACTCTCAGTCATCAACAGAGTGATGGAATATGCTGTCAACAATGCCATCAAGAGGCACTTACTCAGCAATAGCCTGTTCACCTTGCTCAGTTGAGGTTCCACTAGGACCACTTGACTCTGGGCCTCATTACAGTCAAGGGGAGATTGTCTGGCACTTGTGGTCTTGCTGCATTTAGGCATGAACTACTTCAGCATCTGAGGAATCGCAAATGGAACTGGACACCACTCAAATCCTCAGTGAGCACCCTCACTTTTGACCCTGTGATGGAGGGAAGGTCATCAATGAAGCAGCTGAAGATGGCTGGGCCTAGGGCACTACCCTGAGGAGCTCCTGCAGTGATAATAGTGTATATTTCCTTTAATGCATTCTCTTGTTTCTTGTAAATATGATTGGTATTTGGCAGCTGCTACTGTTTATTGTATACATGATACTGCTGTCCCATGAAAGTCACAGGAATAACTTCCAGTGGGTTCCTTGAAACATCAGGTTGATGTTCCTTAATCACTGTTATATTGGAATAAACTGCTTTAATCGAATTAGAAGCCTTAATCCCAAAATCTCTTTATGTATCTACATTTTAATTGCTAATGGGAAAGGAACAGAGCATTATACAAATAGGCTTAGATGAGGATGGAGGAGCAGAACCAGCATGGAACAGTTACAAACTCAATGTCATTCTTGGGGCAGTTCAATGGCAAGAACCATCATGAGTTCACTGGAGTATAGACTGCCAGGTACCAACTGTATGGTCTTAATTGCCTTTCAGCTCTTTTTATTTTAGATCTGAACTAACCTTTTTTATTCTCATCATCCCCTTAGTCAGGAGATCATTCAATTTTTGTATTAATTTTCACATCTCCCTCTGAGTGCAGATAGGGCCTCAGTTTAATATCTTGGTGCATAGTTGATATGTCCCACTAGATTATGTGTTCAAGCCTCTGGATTAGGATTTGAACCTGTAATCACCAGTCTCAGAGGCAGAAGTGCTGCCTCTAGCTAAACTGTAACAATACCTGCATTGGGGTGTAGCCCTGTGTTGTAGATGTCCCTATGGTACTGTACTCAAGTTGGCTGCGGGTGCTACTAGTTAGGGAAAGTTTGCAGGCCATTCAACTGTGCAAGCATCACATCTGACCCTGTCCCTACCTAAAGGCTTTGTCAAGCAGTGGCCATTGGATGGAAATCAGCAGTAAGAAATATGTTCAGTGTCCCCCTATAGTAAGACCATAAGATGTAGGAGCAGAAGTAGGCCATTTGGCCCATCGAGTCTGCTCTGCCATTCAGTGGGATCATGGCTGATCTGATAATCCTGAACTCGACTTTCCTGTCTTTTCTCCATAACCCTCGATTTCCTTCCTGATGAAAAATGTGTCTATCTCTGCCTTGAGTACACTTAACGACCCTCCCTCTACAGCCCTCTGTGGTAAAGAATTCCACAGATTGACTACCCTCTGAGAGAAGAAACTCCTCCTCATCTCTGTTTTAAGTGGGTGCCCCCTTACTCTGAGATTATGCCCTCTGGCCCCTGACTCTCTGACAAGAGGAAACAACCTCTCAGCATCCACCCTGTCAAACCCCCTAAGTATATTATATATTTCAATAAGGTAGCCTCTCATTCTTCTAGACTTCAATGAGTACAGGCCCAACCTACTCAAACTCTCTTCATAAGAAAATCCCTCCATACCTGGGATCAACCTAATGAACCTTCTCTGGACTGCCTCCAATGCCAGTATATCTTTCTTTAGATAAGGGGGTCAAAACTGTTCACAATATTCTAGATGTGGACTAACTAGTGCCTTTTATAGTTTTACAAACATTCCCTATTTTTATTCTCCATTCCTTTTGAAATAAAGGCCAACATTCCATTTGCCTTCCCTATTACCTGTTGAACTTGTATGTTAGCATTTTGTGGTTCATACACAAGGACCCCCAAAAATCTCTGTGCCTTGTGCAGTATTTCTCCATTTAAATAATATTCAGCTCCTCTATTCTTCCTGCCAAAGTGTATAACCTCACATTTTCCCGTATTATGTTCCATCTGCCACTTTTTTGCCCACTCACTTAACCTGTCTATATCCCTCTGTTGACTCTTTGTGTCATCCTCAACACTTGCCTTCCCACCTATTTTTGTGTCATCCGCAAATTTGGTGATGGTACATTCACTTCCCTCATCTAAGTCATTAATATATATAGTAAATAATTGAGGCCCCAGCACTGATCCCTGTGGCACTCCCCATCCTGAAACTGCCCCCTTATCCCAAATCTCTGTCTTCTATTAGTTAGCCAGTCCTCTATCTGAGCTAATATATTACCCCCAACACCATGGGCTCTTATCTTATTAAGTATCCTTATGTGTGGTACTTTATCAAACACCTTTTGGAAATCCAAATATATTACATCTACTGGTTCCCTTTTATCTATCCTGCTTGTTACCTCCTCAAAGAATTCTAATAAATTTGTCAGCCATGATTTCCCCTTCATGAAGCCATTCTGACTCTGCTTGGTTATATTATGTAAATCTAAATGTTCTGCCACTACATCCTTTATAATCAACTCTAACATTTTCCCAATGAAGGATGTTAACTCGCCTTTAGTTATCTGTTTTTTGTCTCCCTCCTTTTTTGAATAAGGGTGTTACATTGGCAGTTTTCCAATGCTCTGGGAATTTTCCAGAATCTGAGGATTCTTGAAAGATGCTGCCAGTGCATCCACTATCTCTGTAACCATTTCCTTTAATAACCTAGGATGCAACCCATCAGGTCCGGCCTTTAGCCCCTTTAGTTTCCCTTGTACTTTTTCTCTAGTGATAGTTATTGTATTTATCTCTTCCCCCTCTTTTGCCTCTTGATTATTTAGTATTAGAATCTTCTACTGCGAAGACCGAAGCAAAGTATTTATTCAACTCCTCTGCCATTTCATGGTTCCCCATTATTATTTCCCCAGCCTCATTCTGGAAAAGGTCTATTTTCACCTTTGTCTCTCTCCCTCTTCCTTTTTATATAGCTAAAGAAGCTTTTACTGTCTGTTTTTATATTACTTGCTAGTTCACCCTCAAAGTTTATTTTTTTTCCCCTTTATTATATTTTTGGCCATCTTTTGTTGGTTTTTAAAACTTTCCCAATCCTCTGGCTTACCACTAACCTTTGCCACATTGTATGTCTTTTCTTTCAATTTGATACTGTCCTTAACTTCCTCCTAGCCCAGCAAATTTGGAGTCAACCATACTGATGCACTTGGTTGTTGGCAAGCAGCTAGTACAGACCCAATGGCCCAAATGGTGTCTTTCTGTCCTGAAAACATCTATGGCAACTCAAGGCAGATTAAACGCAAATCTGCGTATTTTCTGATCTTGCTCAGTGACTCAATTTTTTCAGAATCGACAATGGAACTCACAGTCATTGTTTCACCGGGTAACAGGAAGGGACCAGAAGTTGTGACAATTATTTTGCAAAATAAGAATAATTTCTCATGTTTGATGAGATAGTTATGCAGAAGCAACACTACAAATTATGTACAGACTGCGCACTAGAGCATGCTATGAACATGACACGGGTGACACGGTTAAAGAAACAAGATTGAAATGTTTTTTCTCAGTTCTTGACTGAGCCGATCTAGTGCTTGACGCAGAGATACAAAGTTTCCCATGCATGAGGGAAACAATGTGCACAGTGCCATTCAAACCCAGGAGCAGCGCTGACACTGAGGGTTGTAAACTCAGATCAGTCTGTCTGCTAATAAGCAACTTGAATACTGCAGGAATGAGGATTAGGAAAAAGGAAATAACTCTGGCGGTCAAGGTTAGGATACAATTCATCGGTGATTTAAACACTAATCCTTTTAATTGCAATGGTTCTGTTAGGCGATTGGGATGATAGAGAGGTCTGAAAGTGTCAACTAATGCTGGTGATTTTAACTCCCAGGAGGAAAGTAGACTTGGGAGAGGCCAGCCTGTCCTGATTTTGTCAGTGGGGTAGGCCCGTAAAATTTTAAAGACTGAGCCTTGCTTGTGCAATATCAGCCAACTGTTCAATGGGAACATTCTTTAAAAATTCAGCTGTTGGGATTGGGTTTGCCAACTCAAGGCTGCACGTATTCTGGGAGGTTTCAACACATGATGTCCCAACTCCAATGGCTCCCTGCCCCCATTCTTTCACCGTTGGTCACCTGACTTGTCCATGCTCAAAGCACCCCTGACTTCTTGCAACAACCGGAAAGCGAGCAGGTTCTTTCATTGTCCAGCTGAATGGTTCTTGACCGTCTTTCAAACGGTGTTCTTTTTCAGACCCCTGAGGTGGAATTTTCCATAAACGAGACAACTTGTGGTCGTGGGCGTTTTCAGCAGCACTCACCCTGCTGGCCGGGATGGTGGAAACTGGCACCTGATTCTGTGCGTGGAGCCTCATTACTTATGCAAAGGTGCGTATCGGTCTGAATCACCTGGCGGGTAGGGAGTTGATTCGCACTGCCGCCATTAGCTGTCGGGTTCGAAGGCCTGGGCGCCATACTTAAAGGCCAACCCAACACACAATCTCACTCTCTCCAGCCCACCGGCAATGTCGGGCGGCCAGAAGAGGTCAGGAGCCTGGCGAAGAAGGCAGCACCCCCCGCTTCACGCACTAGGCCCTCCAGGCCTTGATCAGAGGGATGCAATTGCAAGAGCACATGCTCTATCCTAGGGATGGTTGCAGGAAGCAGAGCAACCTCACCTCTCTGGCCTGAGCAGCAGTTGCTGAGCAGTTCAGTTTGGCTGGCAACCACGCCCGAAATGCCACCCAGTGCAGAAAGAGAATGGATGATCTCATCTGCTCTGCCAAGGTAAGTCAGCCTTTAACTCCCTCCAATATCAAACTCTCATCATGGCATCATGCACTCAAAGGGCTACTCTCTTCCAGGATCTCACACAACCATTAGCGGGGGACACAGAGATGGACCATGTGAAAGTGATGGAGGGGTGGAAATTGGAAGCAAAATTAATAAATTTTTCCAGGTCCAGACAAGAGCATGAAGCAGCACCAAAGTAATCATCGACGTACCGGAGAAAGAGTTGTGGGAGGGGGCCGGAGTAGGACTGGAACAAGGAATGTTCCACATACCCCATAGTGAGTAGTAGTAGTGAGACTTCAGTTGCAAATGAAAAAGCTTGAATTAGAAGCAAAGGTCAGAGAAATGGCTTTTAAAAGGGAATTAGAAATTGCAAAGATGGAGAAGAAGGAGAGAGAGAGAGAGAGAATTCCAACTGAAAATGTTGGCAGTTAGAAAAGAGATGTCAGTAGGTTAGGAAGGATTTATCTCCAGAGTAAAACCTGTGGGGAGATGTTTAAATTTGTACAAGTTCTTTCAAATTTTGAGGAAACAGATATTGAAGCACTCTTTATTTCATTTGAGAAGCTAACTGAACAGATGAAATGGCCACAGGAATACTGGGCATTATTATTACAGTCTAAGTTATTAGGTAGGGGGCTTGAGGTATATGCTCTGCTTTTAGAAGCAATGTCAGTGAATTATGATGTGGTGAAAAAAGCTATTTTGAGTGTATATGAGTTGGTTCTTGAAGCATACAGGTAGAAATTTAGGAATATGAGAAAACAGCCTGGGCAAAGTTATACTGAGTTTGAAAGAGTAAAACAAAGTAATTTTGACTGGTGGAAATGGGTGTTAAAAATAGAGACAACCTATGCAGCTCTTAGGGAAGTCATTATTTTGAAAGAATTTAAAGATTCAATCCCTTCAGTGGTGAGAACTCATGTGGAGGAAAAGAGAGGTTGATTCTGTAAGACAAGCGGCAGAGATAGCTGATGACGGTGAGTTGGTTCATAGGGCAAAATTTTACAGTGGGGATGGGGTGGTAGAATGGGGTGAGACATTATAAACCCCATGGACTTCAGCAAGAAAGTAAAATCCTGCTGCTGAAAAATTCGGCCTCATGGGTTAGTTCATAGAGCTAAACCTTTTAACCATCACCCTTTCAAATTTGAAAAGGATTAAAAAGTGGGACGGTGAAAGGAAGGCAGGAAGTCAGGGGCAAGAAGGAGTCACTGGAAGTTCCCAGGAATATTTTTCTCAGAACAAAAAGGAAGGTGCTGAAGGCAGAATTGACATCCGAAAATTGGGGTGTTTCCATTGTAATAAAATGGGGCATGTGAAGTCAGTGTGTGGGAGGTTGCAGGAGAAACTTGTAGGAATTATTGAGGCACACAAAAGCTCAGGAAGTAAAAGTACTGTGGGTTCTGAGGTTCAGGCACAGGAGAAACCAATGGTTTGTGTACCGGTGAAACAGGGAGAATTAGTGAAAGGGAAAGAAGTGGGAATGTGTTCACAGTTTATTCAAGAGAACTCAGAGGAACCGATTGCAGAAATGTTTAAAGACTTTGGGCAGAATTTTACAGCCCCGTTTTGGTGGGGACAGGGCTGTAAAATGAGGCGACACATTCTAAACCTCATTGGCAGGAAGGTAAAATCCCACTGCCGTAAAATTTTGCCCTCTGTGTGTGAAGGGAAAGTCTTTCCATGTGTACAGGGTGGAGCAGGTAAGGATGTTAAAATTTTAATAAACACAGGGGCTAGTCAATCCTTAATGTTGTGGGATGGGGATATTTGTTGTTCAAAGGGAGTGTTGCAGGATAAAGTGGGGTTCATGGAGATGCTAAATATGTTCCATTGTGGAAGGTAAATTTAAAGACCAAATGAAAGAATGGTGGTTATAGTCAGAGTGGTGGAAAAATTGCCCATTACAGGGGTTCCGTTTATTCTGGGTAATGATATAGCTGGATCGCAAATGTGGGTGAAGCCTATGGTAGAAGAGCAGCCTGTAGAAGAGTTTTCAACAGAATTGTTACAGAAGGAACATCCTGGATTGTTTCCTAATTGTATTATAACAAGATCAAAAGCCCATCGGGAAGAACAAAATAAACAAGATAAGCAGGCAGTTCAAAGGTAAGAAGAAGGTGTTGAAATCCAATTAGCTGGCCCTGTGTTCGATTACATTGTTCAGGAGGAAAGAATGCAGGACAGTTCAGTTGAAGTGTTTAACTCAAAGAGGTTAGTGGGGTTACAGAAAAATTATTTGTAATTAAAACAGTTACATCAGAAAGCTTATTCAGAAACTGAAACAAAATGTATTCCAGTATGTTATTATCTTCGAGGGACTATATTAATAAGAAGGTGGTGTTCGGATCATATCTCAGCAAATGAAAGCTGGAGGGAGGTGAATCAGATTGTTATCCCATTAGTGTATAGAAATGAGATTCTGAGGATTGCTCATGATATTCCAATGGGGGGACATTTAGGAATTAGGAAAACACAGGAAAAGATGCAGAGGTATTATTTTTTGGCCAGGATTGCATAGGGATGCAGTCAAATTCTGTAGAACCGGTCATATATCTCAAGTAACAGGAAAACCCCAAGCAGTGATTAAACCGAAGCCTTTACTTCCAATACCAGCATTTGAAGGACCTTTTACCAGGGTCATGATTGATTGTGTGGGACCCCTCACTAAGACTAAAAGTGGAAATCAGTACTTACTGACAGTAATGGATGTGTCTATTAGATTTCCTGAAGTGATACCTTTAAGAAATATTATAACTAAGATTGTGGAGGAGTTAATTTTTTTTTTACATGATATGGTTTACCTAAGGAAATACAACCAGATCAGGGGTCAAATTTCATGTCATAGTTGTTTAAGGAAGTAATGAACAGTTTGGGGATAAAATAGTTTAAGTCAACAGCTCATCATCCAGAGTCACAAGGAGCTTCGGAAACATGGCATCAAACTTTAAAAACTATGATAAGAGCAAATTGTCAGGATTGTGCACAGGATTGGGATACAGGAATTCTATTTTTGTTATTTGCTATTATAGACGCTCCTAATGCATCAACTGGTTTTAGTTCTTTTGAACTAATTCATGGTCATGAGGTAAGGGGACCACTGAAATTGATTCATGAGAAATTGGTGGGTCAATGTTCAGAAACTACTCTCCTGGATTACATAGCAAAGTTCAGTGAAAAGATTGAACAGAGCATGTGAATTAGCTAGGGAACATTTAAAGATCTCACAGCAAGGGATGAAAGTGAAAGCGGATAAAAAGGCTAAAATTTGCAGCTTTGTTTCTGGAGAGAAAGTATTAGTTTTGTTACCAATACTAGGGGATTCATTAAATGCAAGATTTAGTGGGCCTTACAGGATTGAAAAGAAATTGAGTGAAATAAGTTATTTAATAAATACTCCAGATAGAACAAAGAAGCAGAGGGTGTGTCATATAAATAGGCTTAAAAAGTACTTTGACAGGGAAGAGGAACAAAAAGAGATATTAGCGGTGGTGATGATGAGAAAGAGGTAGAAGTGCAGGACTCTGAAATTGATTTTCCTCTAATCAAATTGGATAATGAGGGGGTGCTTGAAAATTTAAATGAAAAATTGAGTTACCATCCAAGCAAGTGCCAAAGTGATTTGGAAAAGCTATTGCAGCTGCACAAATCTATTTGTCGAAATAAGTTACAAAAGACACATTTAGCTTTGCATGATGTATGTATAGAAATATCATCTTCAAAAGGCAACAACCTTATAGATTAAATTCGACAAAGTTATCAGAAGTACAAAAATAAATTGATTTCATGCTTCAAAATGATATCATTGAGTCTAGTTGCAGTAACTGGAGTTCGCCTATTGTACTAGTACTAAAACCAGATGGAATACAAACACTGTGTGTGGACTATCCAAAGGTAAATGTGGCGATAAAAGTAGATTCATATCCCATGCCAAAGTTGGAAGATCGCATTGGGAAAGTGGGACAATCGAAATTTATCACAAAGATTGACTTGCTAAAAGGATATTGACAGGTACCATTGTCGGAGAGAGCAAAGGAGATATCAGCTTTTATAACGCCACATGGACTATATCAGTTTAAAAGACATGCCATTTGGAATGAAGAATGCACATGCAACATTTCAAAGACTGACAAACAAAGTAATTACAGGTCTCAACAATTGTGCTGTTTCTATTGATGTTCTAATTGTTTTCAGTCAGACATGGGAGGAGCACTTACAGCATCTGGAAGAATTATTTACTCGACTACAAGAAGCTAATTTGGTGATGAACTTGGCTAAAAGTGAATTTGCAAAAGCACTAGTTACGTATCTAGACCATGCCACTGGATAAGGTACTGTGGCTCTGAGTGATGTGAAAGTCAAGGCTATTGTGGGTTTCCCAGTGCCTACAATAACATGAGAAGTTTTGAGATTTCTGGGCATGAGTGGGTTTTACCGGAAATTTGTACCAAATTTTAGCCAAGTGGTTGATCCACTGACTGAACTATTAAAAAAGAACAAGGAGTTTCAATGGACGCTGGAGTGTCAGAAGTTATTTGGTAGTTTGAAAACTGTATGAACTATGACATCAGTGTTGGCAGTAGCCAATTATGCCAAGCAATTAAATTAATTAATTATTGATGCAATTAATATATCTGTACACATGACTACAAATGACTGCTATCATAACTTTTTAATAGTTCAGTCAGTGGAGCAACCACTTGGCTAAATTTTGGTACAAATTTCTGGTAAAACCCACTCGTGCCCAGAAATCTCAAAACATCTCGTTTTGTTGCAGGCGCTGGGAAATCCACGATAGCCTTGACTTTTGCATCTCTCCGAGCCACCTTACCACCTCTAATGGTATGGTCTAGATACGTAAATTGCATAAGTTAATAAAATGTTACCTCGAGAACTAGTGGCCTGATTCCTGAGTTTAGAGTCGCATCTCAAACATAACACTTAAAGTTATTGGGTTATGACAGTTGTTTAAAGTTTTCATCTGGGATTTTTAAAATAACTCAGCTTTACCAACTGCATCGGTCGTAACACATGGCCTAGTGATTCATGAGGCCAGGACGCGTAAGTATGAATGCATGATTCGTTCTTGCCGAAAGGGTGGACATCCCCTGAGTTGAAAGAAGATGGCATTGAGGGCTAGGACAGATGTGGACATATGATCTCACTTAATTTAACTCTTCCTGGAACCATTCAGGAATTAACTTCTCATGGGCACGTCTCCCATGTCTTCCTTCCTCCATGGTATGATTGCATTCATACTGATCCTGAACAGCCTCGTGAGGTTCCTGGGCTTCCAGCTCCATCTTCTAATGAGCTCTCATCCTCGTTCAGTTCATTCTCTGGCAGAGGTTCACCTCTTTGCATTGCCAGATTGTGAAGGGTGCAACACACTGTGGGAAACCCTGCCTGGAGTGTATTGCAGTGAGCCACCTGAATGGTCCAGCATCTGAAATGCATCTTCAGAAGCCCTATGGTCTGCTCTGTAAAGGAAAATGTGGATCTGTGAACAGTGTTGCACCTCCCCTCGGAATGAATCTGAGGGTGACACAGTGTTTCAGTGGGTTCCCCTTACCCCCAAGCAGCCATCCCTGCAGATGTAATGGCCCCTCAAAAATCTCAGGCACCCGGGAGTGACTCAGGATGTAGGAGTCACGGCAGCTCCCAGGGTACAGTGCAAAAACATGCAGTATGTGCTTCTGGTGATCACACACCAGTTGTACATTGATGGAACGATAGCCCTTGTGGTTTATAAACATTAGGGGCTGCTGCCATGGAGCCTGTATAGCCACATGAGTGCAGTCTATTGCACCCTGTACTCTTGGGAAGCCTGAGGTGGTGGCAAAGCTGGTGAATCCTGCAACCTGGCTATCTTCATCCAGGGCAAACCTGACATAATGATGGGCCTTCCTGTAGAGTGTATCTATGACCTCCTTATTTATTGATGTGTTGTGGACTGAGAGGTGCCTGTCAGGAAGAGATATTAATGCATATAATGTTATTGGATTTTATTTTTATAAATACAGGTTTAGTCTTGTGTGTGTTAATTGGATTAAAGCCAGCTAGTCTGGGTGCTTTAATGCATAGGAATAAATAGTTTTGAAATGGAAATTAGATAAACATGGGTGCAATTTGCATTATTAAATAGAGCATTCAAAGACTGGGGGTGAAATCTTGCATCTAGCTAGGAGACAGCAAGCAATATGTTTATATCACTAATAAAATTGGTACTATGAAAAGGGGATTTATTGTTAGAAGAGGTGGAGTTCAGAGGGCCTGGTGATACAGTGAGAATTTACATTCAATATGTAAGCTAGGTATAACCAGACAGGAGTTTGTATGTGCAGGTCAGAGGCATGTAAGATCTAAGCAGCTGTAAGCGTACAAATGTCCTCAAACGAACCAAATTGAAAGGAACCTTGTTTTGAATTTTTAAGGTGAAAATGCTTTGGCTGGAGTCTGCTCAAAGCCGAGAGGTTGCTGTTGCCTTAGTGGAGATTAAATTGGTAATTTGTTAAAAATTATGATAGTAGTAATTTGTAACCA
This sequence comes from Carcharodon carcharias, assembly GCF_017639515.1. Classification (NCBI taxonomy): domain Eukaryota; kingdom Metazoa; phylum Chordata; class Chondrichthyes; order Lamniformes; family Lamnidae; genus Carcharodon; species Carcharodon carcharias. The sequence continues at coordinate 164,742,977 of NC_054475.1, read as the reverse complement.
TGTGAATGTGTTTAATTTGTTGTGAATTAATAAATGTCTCATTTAGTTTGATATAAAAACGTCTTTAGAACTGATGGCCTTATTCCTGAATTTAGAGCTGCAACTCAAAACTTACCAGTTGAAATCAGGTTATGACAGTTGTTTAAAGTTTCAGTTTATTTTAGATATTATTTTAGATAGCTCAGCCTATGCAAACTGCTGTGTTATCACAATGCTGCACAAGTTCTCTATTGATCCTCGGAAATAACCAAAGGCCAAGAAATTGAATGCCGTGGTCGCCTTCAAAGCCACTGGCAGGGGAAATGCCACATGGCATCAGGTCCTCATGAGGAATGTGGCACATGTGATGTACCAGAGCTCGGGACAAGCACAGATATGCATGGCATTGCTGCTTACTGATTTGTGAACAAGAGACTCTATTACAATAAACCCTAGGTCTGGCGAGTCAACCCGATTGTCTGGGTCTCTCCTCCTGACCCACCTGTTTATGCTCTGACTCTGCTAAACCATGTCCCTCCTGCTGGAGCTGTGCGCAGAGTCAACTCTCCCTCCTTTGCCTCCTCCATCGCATTAGGACTCTGGAAAAGTTAGAATAAGCCCTGGATTTTTCTTTTTATTATTCATTCATGGGATGTGGGCGTCACTGGCTGGGGCAGCATTTATTACCCATCGCTAGTTGCCCTGGAAAAGATGGTGGTGAGCTGCCTTCTTGAACCACTGCAGTCCATGTGGTGTAGGTACACCTATAGTGCTGTTAGGGAGGGAGTTCCAGGATTTTGACCCAGTGACAGTGAAGGAACAGAAATATATTTCCAAGTCAGGATGATGAGTGACTTGGATGGGAACTTCCAGGTGGTGGTATTCCCATGTGTCTGCTGCCCTTGTCCTTCTAGATGGTAGTGGTCATGGGTTTGGAAGGTGCTGTCGAAGGAGCGTTGGTGGATTCCTGCAGTGCATCTTATAGATGGTACACACTGCTGCTACTGTGCATCAGTGGTGGAGGGAGTGAATGTTTGCGGATATGGTGCCAATCAAACGGCTGCTTTGTCCTGGATGGTGTTGAACTTCTTGAGTGTTGTTGGAGCTGCACTCACCCAGGCAAGTGGGGAGTGTTCCATCACACTCCTGACTTGTGCCTTGTAGATGGTGGACAGACTTTGGGGAGTCAGGAGGTGAGTTACTTGTCACACAATTCCTAGCCTCTGCCCTGCTCCTGTAGCCACAGTATTTAAATGGCTAGTCTAGTTCAGTTTCTGCTCAATGGTAACCCTCAGGATGTTAATAGTGGGGGTTTCAGTGATGGTAATGCCATTGAACATCAAGGAGCGATGGTTAGATTCTCTCTTGTTGGAGATGGTCATTGTCTGACACTTGAGTGGCACAAACTTGACTTTCCACTTGTCAGCCCTGAGCCTGGATATTGTCCAGGACTTGCTGCATTTGGACATGGACTGCTTCAGTATCTGAGGAGTTGCAAATGGTACTGAACATTGTGCAATCATCAGCGAACATCCCCACTTCTGACCTTATGATAGAAGGAAGGTCATCGATGAGGCAGCTGAAGATGGTTGGGCCGAGGACATTATCCTGAGGAACTCCTGCTGTGATGTCCTGGAGCTGAGATGACTGACCTCCAACAACCACAACCATCTTCCTTAAGTATGTTAAGTGTTAAGTATGACTCCAATCAATAGAGAGTTTTCCCCCAATTCCCATTGACTCCAGTTTTGCTAGGGCTTCTTAATTCCACACTTGGTCAAATGCTGCCTTGATGTCAAGGGCAGTCACTCTCACCTCATTCATATGTGCTTTTGCCTTCTCTCTGAAGGGAAACATTGAAGACATTAATGATTCTAGAGGCAAGAAAGCGAAGCACAGAAGATGACACGTTTGGAGACTGTAAGAGTCCATATTTTTCCTGCCCTACTTGCATGGTGGCTAATGCTGCCTTGCCCCTGAGACACTAGCACACACATCAAGGTGACCGAGATGGCATTGTAGATATATAATATCTTGAACCCTGTGTGGGGTGCTAAAGTTTCAGTGAGATCAGTAACCCAACCTAGCTCTGTGCCCGAAAGTCTGACATGCCGTATTAATGACCAGTCAGTTGCTCGTGGTCAATGAATCGACGCACTTTGGCCTGTTACGAGTGTCAGTTCTGGTGAACATGTGGCAGGCCTTTATTGATGGAATGGAATATACGATATAGCTGTGCCTCCTTAACTATTGCCGTCATTCCCAAATTCTACATTCCTATGTGTTACTCTTGAGATGCAGCGACTGTGATGTGAAGCCTGAGTTCTGCGTAGCCCTTTAACAGTGCGAATGAAGACATTGGATTTCAGTGGCTTTCATCGCATGGAGGTCTTTCTCCTTTCTTTCTAAGCAAACTCCTGCTCACTCCTGCGGAAACCCCAGAAAGGCTCCCCTTGCGTTCGTCCTTTCCCCTCACTACCATTCCACAGCCTTCCCTCCCCGATGAGCCACTCATGTTCATCAACCCCACCCTTGCCTCTCAGCCCACTCCCAGTTGAAACGCTAGTTTCTGAAAGTGGAGGCCTATATGAGTGCCACAGCACAGTAGTGTTCCTCGGGACAATGTAGACAAAGAGCAGGAGAAGTCCAACACTACAGCTCCAGCAGTGTGGCGTTTATGGAAACAAGACTGGTGCTGCGCTATGGCAGGCTATGTATGTTCTACTCACCTTGAAGTTATCAGCGAGCTGAGGTCCGACATGTGCACACCATCCCTTTTCAAATAGATTTGAGGCTGACATAATTTCCCACTGGCCAAGATTGGAAGACCTGGAAAGATTCCGGTGAGCAGCTGTTTTTAATGAGCATTCATGCCATTAGGCGGCAGATAACTGACCCACCATAAACCCACCATTGGGAGAATTGCAAACTGTTTCTTTACGCCGGTGGATTTGCGACTTTTTGCCTGTCGTTGGACCCTACGCTCCTGCCCGCCAGGAAACCCACCATGGGTTAGCTGGGAGAATTCCGCCCCTGATGTTTTTATAATCATTGAACAAAAATGTTCCAATAAAATGATTAAAAAAAAACATTTCTTTACTACCCTGTGGCTTTTCCCCCAGAGTTTCTTGAAGAAGTGTCAGGGAGCTGAATCATTAATTCCTAGGGGTTCCAGGACAATTTGGAAGGGTTGACAACCGTACTCAAGAGGGCATCATCAGGATCAAAGAGCAATGGTCCAAGTCACTAAGCTGGCCGGGGGGGTTTGGGACGAAACATGGGACCCGATGTTGGCCATTACACAGAGGAGCCCTCAGACAATAAATGGATGGCAAGTCACAGAAGGAGTTATTTGGAGGGATAACTGAAAGCTTAGCCAAAACTTTGGTGTCTAAAGGAGAGTCTGTGATGTTCGAGTGGCAATTCCATGCCTTTTTCCAGCTTGTTACTGTGGCCCTCAGATTTTGAACAGGATATTAACACTTGAATGCGTAAAGTGTCCTTTCTCTGCCGAAGCCGTGGAGATCTTGAAACGAAACCCTGCAGACATTTGGGGCAGAATTTTCATCCCGGCGGGCAGGTGCATGTCTGACCCACCTGAGCGTGAAATGACACGTGTTGGCGTTGGCAAGCGTCCCAATGTCAACGCGCAGCCACGCAATAGTTTGGTCGGCGAGCACACGTGGGAATCTGTAGCACACCCGCCAACAAATTAAAGGCTTATTAAGACTGTTAAAATATCAATTAACTTAAATTTTCTGCTTACATTTTTTGATGAGAAGGCCTTTGCATTTTTTTTTTGGAAACCTCATCCACAAACGGGATGAGGTTTCCAACATCAAATAAAAGTAAAATAAATTTTGTTAAATTTCACTTGTAACATGTCCCTACTCATGTGACAGATACACGTGAGGGGACATGTTTTATTACATTTTTCACATCTTTGTTTTTTTTGTTGAGAATTCTTCATCTCCCTGAGGCAGGTCTGTGCCCCAGGAAATTTTCAAGTGCACACCCGCGCGCATGTGTGAAGTGCTTTCTCGCCCACACCTCGACCCCACACGGACAGCGATGGATGCTGCCGCTCACGTTTCGCACTGGGAGGGTATTAATTGGCCCGCCAGCGTGAAACCGCCTTCTGGCCTCAAATCGCGGGTGACAGCTTGCTTCCCAATCACCACCGCCCGCTCCAGCCGAGTCAACATTCTTCCCTTGAACACTGGCGTTCCAGAGTATAACTTCAAAGCTCAGTAGTTGCGGAAGTGCAGCCCTTAATGATCCCCTCTCTGACTGGCCCTCCGTCTTTGTGTGAAGAGCCCAGACTCCAACGCAACACCTTTCCCCAAAACCAATGGGCCCCATGTTACTGCGTGTCAGGTAAAACAAACTGCTTGTCAAAAATAAAACTGATCCAGATAAACTGAGAAGATTTTGGAGTGGTATTTGGATGAAAGTGCGATGTACCTTTTTTTTTGTTGAAAATGTAATTGAAATATGCATGCCAAATGGTGTAGACTCATATTTCAAAAGCGAAATTGTGTATTGAACATGAACTTGTACAGGTTACATACAATATAAATAATTAAAATAAAGCATCTCCCTTGATCATTTCCTTCAAGTAGGAAAGGTTAAAAGCTATGTTATAAAGCAAAACATTTGTTCTGACATCGTCTTAAATGTTTATATGCCAACACAAATATTCTTCAGATTGGAAAACAAAATGGATTGGATGCTGCCAAACATCTGTATGCAAGATAAATGAATTGTTCACATTAGGCTAACTAACTACAGCAAAACAAAAACAATTAACCCGCAAACAACTGATCTATTTGAAGCAGTGGTGGATTTTAATTGTACAATAATGACCGAGATCTTCCAGTCTCCAGATAGTTGTACCCCAGACATACGCTCCAAGATGCACTACAGGACCCCTCGGAAGTCTCAACATGCTGGCTCCATGGGAATTGCCATGGAAGTTTGAACGTCCAATGGGTAATTCTCCTGCTTCCCGGGGACCTCTGATAAAATCTCCAACTTTGAGAGGGAGTTGGAGATTTTGGACAGTTGCAACTTACTTACTTGGATAGTTACCCAGGAAATGTTGGACAGAAGAACCCTAATCTAACTCCTGGGTAACTAGCCAACTGACCCCCGAGCACTCATACTGACCACTCTACCCCAACTTCCCACTTTAAGCCCCAATTCCGCCCCACCCCAGACCCCCAGATGCCCCAGCCTCTGACTCTCCCCCTGACACCCCAACAGCCCCCTGAACTGACCTGACTAGGCCCCATCAGCCGACTAACCTCTGACACTCCGACACCCCCCAAAACAGACAAAATAAACCCCAACCACCTGATACCCCTTTGATCCATGCAACTACCTCAGCACCCTCCACGACCTGACCTGAACAGACCTCACCACCCTACCCATATACTAGCCAGCTGCCATCCTACCTTCTTACTCACTGGCCTCATCCACCCTCCCTCTTATCCATCCTACCCTGTTATCCACCCTACTCCCTTATCCACCTTACGCAAACTACCCTCTCACCATGTACCTTACCCACCTTACCCCTTACTCACTTACCTTCTCTCTGTAGCTTTTCAAAGACGCTTTGGAACATTTAAAGTCTTTACTCACCAGAATAAGGCAGCTGGTTCTGCACAGATCCCCTTCGCTGATGTTTCTGACGTTTCCTGAGCATTTGGAAGGGTCGCCCATCGGAAGATTGCCCTGAGAAACTGGGAGATGCTAAGTGCTCATTTCATTGCCTGATTTGGGTGGGAAATAGGGTTTCCGATCCTGAATGGAACATTTGAGGTGATCCGGCCTTGGTGTAAAAGTGCAATTGGAATCAGCTCAAAAGACCTTGGGAATTTTTAAATGCAAACGAGTTACATCCAGCACCGTATCCGGTCTTGTTTTCCATGATGTTTTATGCTGTTTCAGCATTTCTTTTGTCTGGATCAGGGTCCTCCCACAAGACTGGCCATATCTCCTGCCAACATAACCACATTCTGCCAATTGTGTTGGTTCGGGAAGGCTTTCAAATTGCTCTCACTTTCTAAGATGCACAGGCATTAGCGAGCATGTTATAAAAGCTGTTCATATCAAAAAAATATTTGCTTTACTTAGAAATGAACTAATGTACACAATTTAAACAATTGAATGGTTTAGTATCAGATTTCTTTAGGCCATTTTGAACGACCTGAAATCAGGTTAAGTTCAGATGGATGACTGGACACATTAAATGTCTTTCTTTTTGCTGAAAAACTCATTTTCACCTCTATTAATAATACTGCACCATGGCGCAGTGAACAATTAGATAAGGGCATGTTGGCTTTTATTGCAAAGGGGTTGGAGTATAAAATTAAAGAAATTGTGCTGCAATTATATTGGGCTTCTGTAAGACCACATCTGGTGTACAGTTTTGGTGTCCTTATCTAAGGGAGAATATACTTGCCTTAGAGGGGGTGCAAAGAAGTTTCATTAGATTGATTACTGGGATGAAAGCGCTGTCCAATGAGGAGAGATTGAGTAGAATGGGCCTATGCTCAGGAGTTTGGAAGAATGAGAGTTGATCTTATTGAAACAGAAAGAAATTCTTAGAGGGTTGTGCAGGTAGATGCTGAGAGGTCATTTCCCCTGGCTGGAGATCTAGAACTAGGGGCCATACTCTCAGGATAAGGGGTCGGCCATTTTTGAGTGAGGTGAAGAGAACTTACTTCACTCAAATGGTTGCGAATCTTTGGACTTCTCTACACAAGAGGGCTGTGGATGCTCAGATGTCAAGTATATTCAGGGCAGAGATAGGTAGGTATTTGGTCTCTAAAGGAATGATAGGATATGGGGATAGGATGAGAATAGGATGGCTTTATTGAACAGCAGAGCAGACATGAGAGGCCATATGGCTCACTCCTAATCCTCTTCCTATGTTTAACATGTTACTGCTCTTAAATGTCAAGGAATGCATTTTAGTGCAAAGAAAATAAATCTGATTCTGTTCTATTACACTGTCAGATTGCACAGGCTCATTGAAGATTTTGCATTTGTGATTATGCAAATTAATTTTATTGGAAGCTAATCATTACCATTCCTGAACATATTTTGGTGCAAATTCCTGGTGACGCACAATTCGACTCTGTCTTTTTTGATTGAACTCATTCTCACAGTGGCCTGGCTGCCTGCTATTTCAATCTGTAATGCAACGGAGCTCCAGGCACTTAATAGAGGCTCTTTGTGATTGGAACCTCATTTGATGCCGGATATTGATTGAAGGACATCAGAGATTTATAAAATTGCCCGTAAATTCCTTGTCTTATGTTAAACAATTAGCACTAATTAATTTGAATCATTTCAGAGGGAGAGAAAGATAAACTGAAGCTTCTTACAAACGAATCCGCTTGCTGCAGATTTCCTGCAGTCTTTGAATAAAACATTCTGTTATTTCTGTCCCGGCTATTGGTCAACAGATTGGATATCATCCAGAAATGACTCTCAGTGACGTTATCAAATGCTCAACACAGCCAACTCAAACTTCCTTCACTCCTTTAGGCAGATGAGTCAACTGACTTAAAATTGCAGAGAATTACATAGAATTTACAGCACAGAAGCAGGATGTTGATCTGAACAGACTCATGCCAGTGGTTATGCTCCAGAAGAACCTCCTCTCAACCCCTTCATTTACCCCGATCAATATTCTCTACTATCCCTTTGCCCCTCATGTGGCTATCCCCTAAATGCATCTATCTTTTTCACCTCAATTGCTCCCTGTAGGAAACATTTATCTTAAAATTGATTATTTAATGGCCTTAACAGGCCTTTTAATTGTCGGTGAGCGTGCTGCCGACTCTGGCGCACATCCCCCAACCGGACTGTCACATGACTGTGCGTTGGCATCGGCACACTCGGCTGACGTCAACGTGTGTCATTTCACGCTCGAGCAGGTTGGGTGCGTGCCCACCCACCTGCCCATAAAAATCTCTGCCCCTTGTATGTGATTCACAATCAAGAACGTTCACTGTTAATCTGAAAAGCTTGCACAGATCCACAACTCATCTACCAAGTTGGTGACCTGGGAAGCTCAGAAAAATCAACACAATTCAGGATGGAATTCCCAAAACTACTCAGAGACCTGGGGAAGCTGAAAATAACCAGTCACATCATGTTGAGATCATTGAAAGCAGTGCGCTTGTTCGCCCCAAGGAAGGTTTCTCATCCACTCTTAAAGAAAGTAAAACGAGATCCTGAATCCATGCCGCATCAGGGAGTCATCTCACCTGTCACCAAACCCACAAACTAGTGTTCAGGCGTGGCTCCTGTATCAAAACCGAGTGGCTCAATATGGATCTATGCTGACCTGACACTGCTAAACAAGGCAGTGAAAAGGGAGATCCACCCAATGGCATCTGTGGTGAGAGTCTGGCAAAGCTATCCAAAAGTACCATTTTTACTAAGTTGTATGTTAACAGTGACTTCTGGCAACTACCTCTGGTTGAGAAATCTAAACTACTGATGACATTTATCACACCCTTCGGGGGCTATTAATTTAACCGCCAACATTTTGGAATCAGGTCAGCTGCAGAGATTTTCCAGAGGACAATGAGAACTATTTTGGAGGGATTAGAAGGGGCCATCTGCCACATGGATGACATCCTGATCCACGGGTCCACCGGACAGGAATATGATGCAAGAGGGAGAGCAGGGTTGCAAGGCTTGGAAGAAGCAGGGCAAACTTTCAACTGTAAGTGTGAGTTTTCACAACCCACTATAAGGTTCTTGGGACATATCGTTCATGCATGATCCCTAAAAGTGAACTGGTAAATTAGATTAAGGGATAGACCCATAAACTGGTGAGGGAGATAGTTGATGCGTTGATTTTAATTATCCAAAATTCCCTCAATTCAGGGAAGGTTCCATTAGATTGGAAGAGGCTGAATGTAACTCTTTTATTCAGAAAGGAAGGGAGACAGAAAGCAGGAACTACAGGCCAGTTGGCTTGTCAGAGGGAAAATGTTACAAGCTATTATTAAAAATGTTGTAGCAGGGCACTTGGAAAGATTCAAGGTAATCAGACAGATGGGTTTGTTAAAGGGAATCATGTTTAACCAATTTGGTGTTCTTTCAAGAAGTAACATATACTCTGGATATTCTGTACTTAGATTTCTAGAAGGCATTGATGATACTTCAAAGGTTTTTTTTTTTATTCATTGGACATGTGTGTCACTGTCCAGACCAGCATTTATTACCTATCCCTAGTTCAGAGGATATTTAAGAGTCAACCACACTGCAGTGGGTCCACAATGGTTTAACTGTAATTTAATTCCAGATTTTTAATCAAATTCCACCATCGGCCATGGTGGGATTCAAACCCAGGTCCCCAGAGCATTATCCTGGGTCTCTGGATTACTCATCCAGTAGCAATCGCCTCCCCTCATGGTGTATTGGCATGGATAGAAGATTCGTTAGCTAAAAGGAAGCAGAGAGAAAGCATAAGCGGGTCATTTTCTGGTTGGCAAGATGAAGATGAATCTAGTTGTCTTAGTATATGAATCAGAAAAGGTTAGTGTGCAGGTACAGCAGGTAATTAGGAAAACTAGTAGAATGTTATCATCTGGGCCATCTGTTATTTGTTCCATGTTGTGCTTTCAGAGTACTGGCCCTTGTTCTGCTATTAACACAATCTGCTTTCTTACCTTTATGCCACCAACAGCACCTTCTTTAGCCCTTACCATGACTATTAACACTGCCTTTGTCTTTTTGTCCATGACATCTTTGCCGATCTCTCCTTTGCCCCCACCAATGGCTGGCCTTATATCCATCTTCACCTGCTCCACTCACCCCGCCCCTCCTCCTTAAACAGTATAAATTCCATTGCATTTTTACTTCTCTTTAGCTCTGAAGAAGAGTCATATGGACTCAAAATGTTAAGTCTGTTTCTCTCGCCACAGATGCTGTCAGACCTACTGAGTTTTTCCAGCATTTCCTGTTTTTATTTCAGATTTCCAGCATCTGCAGCATTTTGCTTTTATCAGAATGTTATCATTTGTTGTGAGGGGAATTGAATTCAAAAGTATGGAGGTTATGCTTCAGTTATACAGGGCATTGGTGAGATCACATATGGATTATTGTGGATTGTATTGGTCTCCTTATTTAAGGAAGAATGTAAATGTATTGGAAGCAGTTCAGGGAAGGTTTACTAGTCTGAGGTCTGGAATGGGCAAGTTGTCTTATGAGGAAAGTTTGGACAGATTAGGTTTGTATCCGCTGGAGTTTAGAAGAGTCACCCCTTACTCTTCTGAGTAAGTACTCTGGTAAGGGGTGACTTTTTCGAAGCACATAAGAACCTGAGGGGTCTTGACATGGTGGATGTGGAGAGGGTGTGGGAGAATTTAGAACTAGGGATCACTGTTAACAAATAAGTGGTCTCCCACGATGTTCCCAGGATCTGGATGGAAATGATGACGATATCAAAGCTTCCTTGTGCCCCTGGCAGTTGATTGCACAGGGTGAAGAAGCTCAAAATAATTTTCTTCAGTGGTTTTGAGATTCCTGGCCACCAAACTGAATTTCATGCCCTAGCATGGCACTTGGTTACGTCTAGGTTCCCTGATATTCTTAAATGAATTTGTGACTGAGGACTCTTGGTGTAACCAACCTACCATTGTAGCTTAATGCCTAAATGGCTCAAAGCACTCTTTTAGGACGCTGTTGTTCGGAACATATTCTGGCTATCCATTTTCGCAGTTTGCCCTGATTTTAGCCCATTCTTCAGCTGTTATTTGTACTTGATGTAATTTGTTCAGCTTCCACCTGGTTGCTGGTATGTTATGAGTGAGCTGCATGACTCTACCTTCTCAACAAGAGCTTTGCCCTCCTGTTCAGACTTCCCTTGCCTCTGCTGTTATTTTCTGCCTCCCTTGTATATATTCAGCCTTGGCATCGTACAAGCATATGAACATACGAATTAGGGGAAGGCCACTTACCCCCTCAAGCCTGCTCCGCCATTCAATAATGGAAATAAAGAGAATTTTTTTTTTTCCCTGAGGGTCATGAGCCTTTGGAACTCTCTTTCCCAAAAGGCGATGGAAGCAGATTTTCGGTTAGTTTTACGACAGAGTCGGAGATATTCTTAATAAGCAAGAGCATGAAAGGTTATCGGGGGTAGGTGGGAATATGGAGTTGAGGTTACAATCAGACTAGCCATGATCTTATTGAATGGCGGAGCAGGCTCGAGGGGAAACAAATCAAAACACCTTTCTGTTTATGTATGGGTGGTGAAAGGAGAAATTAGTGCTATTTGAACGGACCCCGCTCCTGTTTGTAACAGTAACCAAAGCAAGCAAATGGATTTAAGAAACTGAACAATCATTATTTAACTAAATGACAGGATCTGCTCAAGGGGCTGATTGGCCTCTTCCTGTCCCTATGTTCTGAGATAAGCTGCAACATCCTAGGCCCAGTTTTCCAAACTGAACCTAGCAATAGTATTGGACATTCCTGGGAGAAGAGCTTACAATATTAACTGCCTGATGTCTAATATCTGTCTCACACTTCACCTCCAGATCTTTTATTACCATTGTTAAATCAGAAGTGCTTCCAAAACTCAAAAGCTCTTGTGTATGTAAAGTCAGCAAATAAGATGCTTCAAATATGATCATATTTAAAGGTGTTTCTTCTATTAATCATATTTGTTTAAATTATCCTCATTAACTATAGTGGAAGTGCAATTGCAACAGAATAAGAGAGCAATCTACTGATTAAATAATAGTGGAATAGAACACAGAAAATGATTCAGGCAACGAATTGGCTTTAAGACATCTTTGGCATCACTACTGATGGCAAAGGCAAAGCTCAAGAGTCAGAGAGATTTTCCCCAAATACTATAGTTGTTAAAAAGCCTCCATGGTGGATTGCTAAGGGACTGTTTGATAATTAAATTGCCCACTAGCACTGATTAAAGAGGCTGCATGTGGTATTTTGGTAACACTTCATTTAACAACCTCTCTTAACAGTGATCAGCTGAGCAGAAGTAAATAAGTCTTTGCTAAGTATTTTGAATGCTACTTAAAGCAATGATCAGCTTTCACTACTTGCTTGCTGATGGAGGATGACTGACTGCACGATGTTTGAAGAGGACTTTTGGTATGCTTTGGAAAACCTTCTGGGTACTTTGTTAAAGCTTCACCATCACGCTATCAACATTTTTCCTGGAATTCTCTCAGGATGTCACCCATAATGAGTGAGTGCTGTGCTACTCTACCTTATGGGGCACCTTACAGGAGTCGCCAGGGGGAAAGGGAGTGCTCCGTCCTAGGCATCTGCAAGGGAAACCCCCTTGCTCTGCGTGAGGAGTGCCAAGAGATGAGGGCAGACAGAGCAAGGCCAGCTGCTGTGGGAGAGATGGATATGGAGGGTGAGGAGAGCTCTCACCAGGAGGCTCCATCCACTCAGGAGCATGTTCCTTAATTCACTTAATTCAAGACCAGTGCATGAGGAGGCTGCACCTCTTGACGAAGGTCAACACAGAGGTCTGTGACCTTATGAAGCGAAGACTCGGATGTGACAGGCCAGTCATGATTGCATTTCCTGTAGCAGTGAAAGTCACATTAGCACTTAATTTTTATGCTACTGGAGCCTTGCAAGCTGTTGCAGGTGTCAGTCATATATTTTTCTAAGTGCTTTTGATTAAGGGAGGCCTCTGGGGCACGACACATTTTGAGGAAAGACAAGAGATAGTTCTGTATTGCGGAGAAGTACAGAGGCAGAGAGTTTGAGGATTTAACAGGATTAAGGTCTTCCCCACAGTTCAGGGAACTATTCACTGCAGACGTGGCCATGCTGCATTTAAATTTGGAGGTGTTCAGGGACAAGAAGGGGCTCCATTCCATTATTGTACAGCATGCCTGGGACCACTGGCAGTGCATCATGCAGGTAAATGTCTGCTACCCAAGGAGCTATGCATCTTTAATAATGAGGCCATCATCTGTCCCACCAGTAAAGCCATTTCACTTAGTTCAGCTAAAGGAAACTGGTAAATGAGGTAAAGATTCAATGGCAGACATTAAAAGGGATATTTCAGAATACACAGAATAGAAGATACATTCTAAAGAGAAAGAACATTTCCAAGGGGAGGGACCACCATCTGTGGTTAACAAAAAAAGTTAAAGACAGTATCAAACTGAAAGAAAAAGCACATAATTGCGCAAAGACTGGTGTCAGGTCAGAAGATTGGAAAGAGTATAAAGAACAGCAAAGAATGACAAAATTAATAAAGAGAGAACAATTAGAGTACAGGTAAAAGCTAACTAGTAACATAAAGATGGATAGCAAGAGTTTCTATAGATATTTAAATAAGAAAAGAGTTAACAAAGTGAGGGTTGGTCCAATAAAAGTACATCTGGGGTAATGATAATGGAAAGTAGGGAGATGGGGGATGAATTAAACAAGTATTTTGCAAAAAACAAAAAACTGCGGATGCTGGAAATACAAAACAAAAACAGAATTACCTGGAAAAACTCAGCAAGCCCGGCAGCATCAGCGGAGAAGAAAAGAGCCGACGTTTCGAGTCCTCATGACCCTTCGACAGAACTGTATTTTGCATCCGTCTTCACTATAGAGGACACAAGTAACATCCTGGAAATAGCTGTAAATCAGGAAATGGAAGGGAGGGAGGAACTCGGGAAAATTACAATCACCAGAGAAGTGGTATTACACAAATTGTTGGGGCTGCGGGCTGACAAATCCCCAGATCCAGATGGACTTCACCCTAAGGCCTTGAAAGAGGTGGCTAGTGAGATAGTTGATGTATTGGTTTTCACTTTCCAAAGTTCCCTAGATTCGGGTAAGATTCCATTAGGATGGACAAGAGGAAATGTTACTCCTTTATTCAAAAAGGGAGAGAGGCAGAAAGCAGGAAACTACAGGCCAGTTAGCCTAACATCTGTCATAGGGAAATCTTAGAAGCTGTTATTAAAAATGTTCTAGCAGGGCACTTAGAAAAATTCAAAGCAATCAGGCAGAGTCAACATGGTTTTGTGAAAGGGAAATCGTGTTTTATCAATTTATTGGAGTTCTTTGAAGGAGTCACATGTGCTGTGGATATCCTGTATTTAGGTTTCCAGAAGGCATTTGATAAGGTGCCACATCAAAGATTATTACGAAAAATAAATGTTCATGGTGTAGCGGATAAGATATTTGCATGGATAGAAGAGTGGCTAGCTAATGGGAAGGAGAGAGTTGCCATAATTGGGTCTTTTTTCTAGTTGGCAGTATGTGATCAGTGGTGTGCCACAGGGATCAGTGCTGGGGCCTCAATGTTTTATAAGTTATATAAATGACTTGGATGAAAGGACCAAAGGTGTGGTTGCTAGGTTTGCTGATGGCACAAGGATAGGTAGGAAAGTAAATTGTGAAGAGGATATAAGAAGACTACAAAGGGACAAAGATAGGTTAAGTGAGTGGGCATAGATCTGGCAAATGGAGTATAAAGTGGACAAATGTGAAATTATCTATTTTGGCAGGAAGAATAAAAAAGCATATTATCTTTATGCTGAGAGATTGCAGAGCTCTGAAATTCAGAAGGATCTGGATGTCCTGATGCAGGAATCACAAAAGGCTAGTATGCAGGTTCAGGAAGTAATTAGGAAAACTAATAGAATGTTATTGTTTATTGTGAGGAGAATTGATTACAAATGTAGGGATGTTATGCTTCAGTTGTACAGGGTACCAGTGACACCACATCTGGAGTATTGTGTACAGTACTGATCTCCTTGTTTAAGGAAGGATGTAAACGCATTAGAAGCAGTTCAGAGAAGGTTTATTAGGTTAATACCAGGAATGAACGGGTTGTCTTATGAGGAAAGGTTGGACAGGTTGTATCCGCTGAGGTTTAGAAGAGTAAGAGATGACTTGATGGGAAACCTTTAAGATCCTGAAGGCTCTTGACAGGGTGGATGTGGAGAGGATGTTTCCTCTTGTGGGAGAATCTAGAACTAGGGGTCACTGTTTAAAAATAAGGGATCGCCCATTTAAGACGGAGATGAGGAGAAGTTTTTTCTCTGAGGGTCATGAGTCTTTGGAACTCTTCTTCAAAAGGCAGTGGAAGCAGAGTCTTTGAATATTTTTAAGGCAGAGCTAGATAGATTCTTGATTAATAAGGGAGTGAAAGGTTATTGGGGCAGGCAGGAATGTGGGGTAGAGGTTACAGTCAGATCAGTCATGACCTTATTGAATAGAGGAGCAAGCTCGAGGGCCAAGTGACCTACTCCTGCTCCTAACTAATATGTTTGTATGTAGATCTCAGAGCCCCAAGGAAATGAGCAAGGCTGGCTCCTCATTGATAAGACTTTGATGCCTGGCTCATGTCTCAAGTGTGAAAGCCCCAGACACCAGCTGAGCACTCAAACAATGAGAACCACTCAGTCACCAGGTATATCATAGAGCAGGCCACTGGAGTTCTCAAAGAGAGATTTACGTGCCATGAGTAGTTAGGAGGTGCTTTGCACTTCCCGACTGAGAAAGTCTCCAGATTCTTGGCGACTTGCTGCACGCTCCATCATTTTGCAATCATGAGAGACCAGCTTTCATCACCACTAATTGTGGTGGAGGGTCATATTCAGGAACTGCAAGAGGAAGAGGACGAGTAAGAGGAAAGGGACCAAGGGGAGAGGCTTCCAGGTAGAGGGCTCACACTTGGAAGAGACACCCACCACCAGATAATTGAAGAACATTTGAGACACCCTCCACTATCAGACTCCAAAGCACTGTTGCCACATGCCTTACCTTCCAGGACTGCACCATCTCAGCATGACTATGAGCAGACTGGTTCAGCTGGCCAACAGACAACTGTAGAGACACTGATGGAGTGACAGTGGAGGAAACAGCAATGCTGGCACCAGAGGGAAGCTAATAGGTTCATGCTCCATAATTCTCACACTGCTACCTTGGGAACTGTTCAGTCAGCCCAGGGATCTGCTAGGGAACAACTCTTAGCTATTGGAGTCATTCTGCAAGGCCCTTTCAATGACAGAGCCTAGAACAACCATGGCAGCTTCAAGCTACCAGAGCAACCCTTTGTCATCCCCTGGCAGATGTGAATCACGCAATGGAAGTTTGAGACTCTCCATTACACAAAGCATTTTGTTTGTTGTACCCATCAGGTTCTGCTAAAGCTTAGCCCTGAAACTCCTCACCTGACTGCTCAATAGCACAAATGAGAAGGGGTGTCTTCCACCTGCAAGGGGAAGGAAGCTACAGAGAAAACACATGCAGCAGATGTGAGATCACTTGGAAGTCACAACCAGGCCCATGTACATGACTTCAGTGCCATAAGAAGTTTAGTAACTTGACATGAGTGATCAAGGTAAGATCCCATCTCACAAAGTTGCTTCTAAATAGCTCCAACACCAATGTCACAATCACATCATACTGCATCGACCATCTAACAATACACTGACATTCACACCACCACACCATTGCACCTTTACAGACACTACACACATCACACGCATGCACAGAAGGCAGCAATGGTCAATAGTTACGACTGTCACAGGCACCAGTTTGGAGACCAGCACCACATTTAGAGGCTTGGGTAGAAAAAGGAGAACTAGTGCCACATTTCCAGGGGATGAGCTAATCCTTCTCCTCTTTTCCTCTCTCCGCTACCAGAATCCACAGTGCTAAGTCACAGAGCCCAGGCACCCTCTCTCAAGGTCCCTGAGCCATTCCTCCACATTGGTTTCTCTTCCTGCCTGTATACTCTGAATGTTCAGTGGAAGTGTGTGAGCGCAGGTTACATATAGAACACCAGAAAAAATTGTATCTAATCAGTGCTTGAGTGCTAAATTTGCATGACAGCAGGGATATTTAAATAATAATTATCAATTAGCCCAAAAATTGCTTGCTGAATCCAAATTTCCAAACAGACATTTCTTATTAGCACAACACTCATTTAGTGCCTGCTGGCACCCTTTGGCCAAAGTCACCCCTAAATCAATAACAAAGTCAATCTGTCCATTGCTAGAAACTCAGTCTTAGGCGGGATCAGATTTCCGATTCGCTTCCTGCTTTAAAGCTCTCTCTCAATTACAGTCATTAATCTATTTTTAGTGGAGCAAATGTATGCACAGGAAGGGTCACCAAACCACAGTGGTTTTACAATAGAGTAGGGCGAGGAGGATGGCCCTTCAGCTCGAACAGGGATCAAACCCCATGCTCTGGGACGCTGTTCCAAATCACGTTCTAGCCATCTAGGCAACTGAACTAACCGAAAAGTATTTCAGTGGTTGTAAAATATTTTAGGATGTTTGGTAGTTGTGAAAAACATGATATAATGCATATCTTTCTTTCTTTCTTTTCCAAAAGACAGCACTCCCTCCATTAAGTGTCAGACTTGATTTTTGCACTAGGGTCTCTGGAATAGTACTCAAACCAACAACCTCCTGACTCAGAGGTAAGAATGCCATCCACTGAGCTGCAACCAACACAATATAGTGGGTCAAATTCCCATCTCTCTGTTACTTTTGTTGTGCTGATAGTACTGTTACGGACAGGAGGGAACTTAATGTAAAGAGCCCTGATTTCTCCTCAAACCACCCATCCGTAAACAGAAAGGTATTTTGATTTTCCCTATCATAAGTGTCATCGTATTTCCCAACCCCTCAGCTTTGGTGTGATCCAATTTTTATTAATAAGTCTACAGCAAACTCAAGATAGGGGTTGGAGGGTTAGTTTATTCGCGCACACAATAAACATAGAACGGGGTTGCTACGTAGCCCTATTGCATTCATACAATAAACAAGAGATAGAGATAGAAAGATTTATAGGTCAAAGACCACAGAATAAACAATTATTGTTTCACGTGAGTTCAGAGCCTATAATCAAAGTTCCAGGGTGTATTCCTTCAGAGTTTAGCAGGGTTGAAAACTGATGCTGGATAATTCACTTTTCTAGTGGAAATGACTTTCATAATAAGATAGGCATGCAGAGATGAATTGAGCTTGTGAGCTATGGTACATAAATTCATGAGTTCCTGTAGAAACAGTGTAGATGGGGGCCAGGTGTTCAAACCTAGACAGAGCACTGTTTCTGTGCTGCTGCTTGCTGGAGGGAAGATGGCAGACTGATTTGCTATACAGCAAAACAGTATTCCCAGCTAGGGGGTCATGGCACATGACTCTCACCTCTCCACTTTGGCTTTGACAAAGGGTGTATACTCCTTTGTCTGGGCTCCTGAGATTGTTAATGTTCCAACCATTAAGAATTTAAAAGGAAGGCTACAGGGTCCTTTGTTCCAGCAGAAGACTCGGCTCCAGTGGGCCAGGCCTGGCTTATGAAATGGAGATGTCCTTTGTATAATTCCCTTTGAACATGGTCTATGCAGTCCACAGCGGCCGTTAGTGTTTCTTCAGAAATAATGAGATACAAGTGGCTACGATGTTGCCAGATTAACTCCTATTGTTTGAAGGTCAGAGCCAGACATAACTTCAGTTATTTTTAAAAGGTCATTGTCCAGTTTTAAAATTTTAGGAATTAGGCATGATGATATGTTTCATAAAAATGTCATGTGAGGTCCTAGCCCCATTACAACATGTTGACATGATTTATACCATTGGGTACATGCAACCAAAACAAAAAAATAAGAATTGTCACATTCTTATTCATGAACATTTTAAATTTAATGAAATGACAAGAACACTTATAGTTCAAATGAATGTTCAAGAATAGTAATCACACAAAGAGATTTGAATTGTGATAGGCAGTCACACTGGGGCTTATTTCATCAATTATTTCATTAAATTCTTGCAGAAATCTAGGCAGCAAGCTTGTGAAATAAACTGGCCCTCTGCTTATTTTTGTCAATTATTAAATCCACAAGTGCCCAAACTGTACTGCATTATATTTCACACATTACAAAAATGGTATACTTCTAAAAGCCACTGACTCACACAATGACTCTGTGTAAATACTGACACAATACCGGGCTCCCCCTGTAAATACGGATACACTCCCAAGAACCTTGTGTAAATACCGACACACTCTTGAGAGCCTTGTGTTAACACCGACACACTCGCAAGGACCCTGTGTAAATACCGACACACTCGCAAGGACCCTGTGTAAATACCGACACACTCTCAAAGACCCTGTGTGAATACTGACACACTCCCAGAGACCCCTGTAAATACTGACACACTCTTGGGGATGCCCTTTAAATACTGATGTGCTCCCGGGGACACCCTGTAAATACTGATGTACTCCAAAATTCTTAAGTGGAATGTGGATTACGTAGGTGAGGCTTACAAAAAAAGTCCGATGAATTTTAAATGTAGGGTAATGTAACAGGGCACATGGAATTTGGAGGGGGCGGGGTGGGGGGGTGGTGGGGTGTTGTGGATGGAGGGCGGTGGGGGGTGGGGGGGGGGGTGCAATTTTAACTTTGGGCAAAGACTTAGCTGCACGTTAAATGCCCAATCTCACGATCACTTCTTTTCACTTTCAGTTGAAAGAAAATTTAGATGTGTCCTAGAATCGCCACTAATTCAATATTATTGATTTGACATTATTCCCCATAGATATCATTCTTCCCACAGTGTTTCTGTTGTAGGTCCCAGGTCTCCAGCCCATACAGGTGAATTTTGACATCCAATAATAGATGGGTTGGATGGAGTCGGCTGAGATGTTAAAACTAAAAATTTCAAACCTGACTACCTACCTACTTGCCAACCCCAGTCATTTAATAGAGGTGAGACCAGGGGTGGGCAGCCATCCTGCTCTGAAGGGATGGGCTGTCCATTTAAATATTTTAATGAGGCCTACTGCTTCTATTTAACCCGCTCTGCCGGTCTATTCCTGACTGGCCGGGGAAGCCCAACAGTTAAGCGGAGGCAAGGGATGAGGGGGTGGTGGCATCATCATTTCAATGGTGATGCAAGCCTGTGAGCTGACTTGTGAATGATTTGGACTTCTGTTATAGGTTTTTGAGGTAATGAACTTAAAATGGGTGGATTTAATGAAGAGAGTATGGTCGGAGCTGAATGATTACACATATATAAGACCAGACACTGCCTGGGGCATCTTAGCCTAGGAACACCAGCTTGAGATATTTATGTATGGGCACTTAACTCATTCACATGCCAATCCTATCTTTCTCTGTAACTTTTTTTATGGTGGAGCTGAAAATAACAAATAAGGGAATGTTTAACGACCCCCTTCTGTGTTCCTAGGCTAACACTGGATCAATAATTGGTAGGCTTATGTATTTCGGCCTGTATTAGGTATAAAAATGGTAACTGATGGAGCAGACCAAGACAGGCTAATGTTATTGTGAAATCTTGGAGACTATTCTTTAACTGATCTTGGAACCAAGGAGAGTTCCTCCTGTTGAAAGAAATGCAACTGTTCATTCTCTCTGAGGAGCCCATGATAATATAAATTACATAGAATACACAGCACAGAAACACAGCATTCAAGCTAACCAGCCCAAGCTGGCATTTATGCTCCACTCATGCGCCCTCTCATTCTGTTCTCTTCTGTCTGGTATGCTAATCTAGCCTCCCCTCAAATGTGTCCAAATAATGTCATAAGAAGTAGGAGAAAGAGTAGACCATTTGGCCTCTATAGCCTGAGCTGCCTTTCGGAAAGATCATCGCTGCGCTGATTGTGGCCTTAACTCTACTTTCCTGCCTGTGCCCATAACCCTTGACTCCCTTGTCTTATCAAAAATTTATCTAATGGCCTTGATCATTTTCTGTGGTAGAGATTTCCACATTCTCACCACTCTCTGGATAAAGAAGTTCCTTCTGAATTCCTATTTTATTACTTTGATGACTGTCTTATATTGGGACCCTCTAGTTTTGTCTTCCTCCACAAGAAGAAACACTTTGTCTCTGTGTCAAAACCTTTCATCATTTTAAAGGCAGCTATCAGGTACACATCAGTCTTCTCATACCAAGAGAAAATGACTCAGCCTATATTTTTTCCTGATATGTATAACTAAGCATTGCTGGTATCAGGATTGTACAAGTTCTTCATAGTGTTCTCTTGTTCTTCACTTATATCTTTACGCAATTCCAGAAAAAGATGTAACATGCAGAGTCTCTGTTACTGTTAAACAGTGAAGCTTTCCGAATACTGGTGTTCACAGTTAATGTTGAAAGGTCAGTGTTGTCAAGTATGCACAGTAATCGTAGTAGTAGTAGTGATCAGCCTAAGGTCAGTTCTTCTGCTCCTATCTTCACACCTTGCGATCTTGGACTTTCCTCTTCGGTTGCATTAAGAGCTTTCCATTTTCAATTTCAATGAGAAATTAGCAATATGGCTAAGGGAAAAGAATACCTGAAATGATTTTCCATTGCCTTCCTCATGTGTGCTTAAAGGAAATACAAGTCCTCTTCCTGGAGGGAAGCTGCTGTGGTCCCTCGAGGTTCTAGCTCATCTGTTATTACCATCGAAAATTCATTGGTTCTATGGCTGCTCATTGCTCATAACTCTGAGCACGAGAGCCTTACCTGGGCCTTTGGAGATTCACAAAAGGGCAGGGAGGACCATCCTGTGAAGTCTCAAATAATCCTGCTACCCTGAAGTATAGCGATAAATCAACAGTAGGAAACATTTATAGAAATTATTGAAAATGTTCAACAAAAATACATACATTAAGAAACAGAACTCAACAAGAAAGATGGATCTGCGGTTTGTGAGGGAATTTAAGGGTAGTATTAGGTTAAAAGAAGTGCTTTATAATGTTGCAAAGAATACTATTAAGCCTGAAGATCGGGAATGTTTTATAAACCAGCAAAAGGTGACCAAAAAGTTGACAAAAAGGGAAAAAAAATAGAACACGACATCAAACTAACCAGGGATATAAAAACAAATTGTAAGCTTTTACAAGTTTATAAAAAGGAGAATAGCTAAAGTAAACATTGGTCCTTTCAAGACAGGACAGGAAAACTTATTGTGGGAAATGAGGAAACGGCAAAGATATTGAACAACTGTATTGTAACTAGCTTTATAGTAGAAGACATAAGTTACACACCAGAAATAAAAGGTGGCCAAGGCATTAATAACAGTAAGGAAATGAAGATATTTAAAAACAGCACAGAAAAAGCCTTACAGAAGGTTAAGAGACTAAAAACTGACAAATCCCCAGGATGCGATGGCCTATATTCCAGGCTTCTAAAGGAGATAGTTGCAAAGATAATGGATACACTAGATATGGCTTTCCAAAATTCCCTAGATTCTAGAATGGTTAAATCACATTGGAAGTGAACAAATAAAACACCATTATTCAAGAAAGTATATGCGGTATTTGAAAACCGAAATTATCTGAAATCCAAAATGCAATCATCCCCGAGGGTTTCGGATAAAGGATACCTGACCTGTAGTAGGGTAGGCTAAGGGGAGCCAGTAAATATAGCAGACTTGGATTTCAAAATGGCATTCAGTAAGCTGCCATACCAAAGGCAAGGTAATGCTCATGGATTTGTTGGTAATATGGATAGAGGAATCGTTAATGGATGTAAAGCAGAGAGTAGGGACAAATGGAACATTTTCAGAGACATTTGACAGGCTATGACTAGTGCCATAAGGATCAGTGCTGTGGCTTCAGATATTTACAATCTATATGAATGACTTAGACAAAGAGACAGAGAGCAATGTATCAAAGTTTGCTGA
The DNA here is from genome assembly GCF_017639515.1 of Carcharodon carcharias. Classification (NCBI taxonomy): domain Eukaryota; kingdom Metazoa; phylum Chordata; class Chondrichthyes; order Lamniformes; family Lamnidae; genus Carcharodon; species Carcharodon carcharias. Next base: position 164,720,327 of record NC_054475.1, on the reverse strand, counting down.
TGATACAAGGCTAGGTGGGAATGTAGGCTATGAGGAGGACATGAAGAGTTTGCAAAGAAACATAGAAATTAGTGGCAGATAAAGTATAATGTAGGGAAATGTGTAGTTATTCACTTTGGTAGTAAGAATAGAAAGCCAGAATATTTCTTAAAAGTCATGAAACTTTTAAATGTTGGCATTCAGAGAGTCTTGGGTATACCCACACAAGGGACATAGACAGTCAGCATGCAAGTGCAACAAGCATTCATGAAAACAATTCGCATGTTGGCCTTTATACAAACAAACAAGTTAGGAGCAGGAGTAGACCACTCAGCCCTTTGATCCTGCTCCACCATTCATTAAGATCACGGCTGATCTGATTGTAACCTCAACCCCACATTGCCGCCTGTCCCTGATAACCTTTCACACCACTGATTATCAAGAATCCATCTACCTCTGCCTTAAAGATGTTCAAAAACTCTGATTCTACCACTTTTTGGGGAAAAGAGTTCCAAAGATTCACTACCCTCGGAGAGAATTATTTTTTCCTCATCTCTGTCCTAAATAGGCAGCCCCTTATTTCTAAAGATTGGCCCCTAGAACTACATTCTCTCACAAGAGGAAACATCCTCTCCACATCGACCCTGTCAAGATCTCTCAGCATCTTTCAATAAAGTCACCTCTTAATCTTTTAAACTCCAGCAGATACAAACCTAGTTTGTCCAGCCTTCCTTCTTAAGACAACCTGCCCAATCCAGGTATTAGGTTAGTCAACCTTCTCTGAACTAGTTCAAACACATTTACATCCTTCCTTAAACAAGGAGACCAATACTGTACACAATACTCTAGATGTGGTCTTACCAATGCCATGTATAACTGAAGCATAACCTCCCTAACGTTTATATTCAATTATAACTCACAATAAATGATAACATTCTATTAGCTTTCCTAATTACTTGCTGTGCTTGCATACTAACGTTTTGCAATTCATGCACAGGACACCTAGATCCCTCTGCATTTCAGAGCTTTGCGATCTACCTCACCATTTATATAATATGCTTCATTTTTATTTTTCCTGCCAAGATGGACAATTTACCACTTTCCCACATTACACTCCATTTGTCAGATCTTTGTCCAATCACTTAATCTATCTATATCCCTTTGTAACCTCCTTGTGTCCTCTTCATACCTTACTATCCTACCTATCTTTTGTTGTCAAATTTAGCAACCATACCTTCGGTCCCTTGATTAAAGTAATTTATATAAATTGTAAAAAGTTGAGGCCCCAGCACTGATCCCTGTGGCAGACCACTTGTTACATCTTACCAGCCAGAAAATGACCCATTTATGCCTAATCTCTGTTTCCTATTAGCTAGCCAATCTTCTGACCATGCTAGCATGTAACCCACTTCACCATGAACTTTTATTTTTCACAATAACCTTTAACGTGGCCCTTTATCAAATATCTTCTGGAAACCTAAATACAGTATATCCATAGGTTTCCCTTTATCCACAGCATATGTTACTTCTTAAAAGAACTCCAATAAATTGGTTAAACATGATTTCCCTTTCACAAAACCATGTTGACTCTGCCTGATTACCCTGAATTTTTTCAAGTGCCCTGCTATAGCACCCTTAACAATGGCTTCTAACAAGCTTATTGCAAGGGGTTGGAGTACAATAATAAGGAAGCTTTAATAGGGCTTTGGACTTGGAGTATTGTGCAAAGTATTCATCTACATATTTAAGGAAGGATATACTTCCATTACAGGTGGTGCAGCAAAGGTTCACTACATTGTTTTCTAGGATCAAAGATTAATCCAAGATGAGAGGCTGAACAACTTGGGCCTGTTCTCTCTGGAGTTTAGAAGAATAAGAGTAGGGATCCAGCAGAGTCTTTCTGGTAGTTTTAACTAAGATAGATCATGTGGGCTTTCCCATTTCGTCTTTGAACGTGTGTGTGTCTCTATGCTGACCTCATTGAAACATATGGGGAAAAGTTTCCCCCCATTGGAGGGAGGGGGGGTGGGGGGTGGGGGGGGAGGGGGAAGAGCGGGATAAGGCGCGAGCGGCAGCCCCAGTCAGGGGCACACCACCATTTTAAAATCAGCAGGCTTTTCTTCTCTCAGGGAAGCAAGGGACATTGGGAGCAGGCAGGAAAGTGAATTTGAGGCAGAAGATGAGTCATGATTTTTATTGAGTGGCAGAGCAGCCTTGAGGGGCTGAATGATCTACTCTTGTTCCTATTTCATCTGTTCCTATGCACTAACCACCCATCAGCCCTGTGCTCACTGACCTGCTTTGGCTCCCAGTCCAGCAACACCTTGAATTTAAAATTTTCAGCCTTGCGTTCAAAGTCTCTCTCATCCCCCCCGACAGCTGTAACCTCCTCCAGCCCTTGAACCCCCTGAGATCTCTGCGCTCTTCCAATTCTGACCTTTTGCACGTCCATGATTTCTACCATTGCCAACCATGCCTTCAACTGCCTGTGCTCTAAGCTTGGAAATTCTCAAATTCCTGCCTCTCTACCTTTCTTCTCCTATCGTAGCTCTTTCACCAAAATTTTGGTCACCTTTTTGTTCATTCTTGGGATGCAGGCGTCACTGCCTAGGCCAGCATATACTGACCATCCATAATCCACCTTGAGAAGGTGGTGGCGAACTTTCTCTTTCACAGGGTGTAGGCCTCACTGGCAGGGTATTTACTGAGAGTCTGGAGTCACGTGTAGGTAAGGACAGCAGATTTCCTTCCCTAAAGGGCATTAGCGAACCAAATCGGTTTTTATGACCATCAATGATAGTTTCATGGTCACCATTATTGAGACTAGCTTTATATCCCAGATTTATTGACTAAATTCAAATTCCACTAAGTGCAGTGGTGGGATGTGAACTCGTCCCCAGACCATTAGCCTGGATCTGTGGAGTACTAATCCAGTAACATTACCACTACACCACCATCTCCCCTGCCTTGATAAATTGCTGCAGTCCTGCCCTAATATCTCTTGAAGTGGCTCAATGTAACATTTTATTTAATAGTGCTTATGTGAAATGGCTTGGGATGTTTTACACTGAAACAGGTTCTATATAATTGCACTTTGTTGCTGTTGAAAATTCCACTAAAGTAAGTTAGTAACTGATGTGAAGGGATTAGTTACACAAAGAATGATTGGCAAATGGAGTGGAACTCCTGTTATTGTTGTGGAAGAACCTGGTGAAATTATTTAAGGAGCAGTTGGAATTCCATCGTAGGGATCCAGCAGAGTCTTTCTGGTAGTTTTAACTAAGATAGATCATGTGGTCTTTCCCATTTCGTCTTTGAACTTGTGTGTGTCTCTATGGTTGACTTGTGACAGTTCTCCTTTTTCTCAATACTGCAACATTAATTTTCTGCCCACATATTTGAAACAGTTTTACTCTGTGTTGATTTGCCCACTTTCATCGTACGTTTTTTTTCTTTATCCAGATTGTCCTTTTATTTCTGCAATGCTTCCTCTTCAATTGCTCAAGGACTAAATCTGACTTCTGTGGGAAAAAAAAGTTTTTAGGACAGCTCGAGAGTATGAGAGTGAGCTGAAGATTCAGTGATCTATGAAGAACACAAGAAGCTGGCTTAAGGGAAGTGTGGACAGAGAGAGATGCATTATACTATGAATTTGTGTCAGCTCAGTAGTTGCACAGATAATAGCTGCAATTGGATTCACATTCAAGACTGATTTTTGGTGGATAATACATTCAGAGATGACAGTTTGGACTTGATATAAGTCATCCTAAATATAAAGCACTTACCTGTGAATTGCTCTGCCCAACTTATCTCTGCAAGCTTCTACAGTGTTGAACTTCACCAAAACAATCTGGTCTCAATATTTAATTGGGGCTGTGAAGACAGCTGGAGGACAGTGGGGAAGAGATTTGACCAGGAATTTGAGAGTAAGGATTTCCCAGATGTCCTGTAGAAATGACTTGAGATGTCTTTTCATCTTTTTCAGTAGGTTTGAACACCACTTGGAGGAAGCACTCAGGGAGGCAAGGGCACAGAATGTACTCTGGGTGGGGGACCTCAATTTCCATCACCAAGAGTGGCTCGGCAGCATCACTACTGACCGAGCTGGCTGAGTCCTAAAGGACATAGCTGCTAGGCTGGGTCTGCGGCAGGTGGTGTGGGAACCAACAGAAGGGAAAAACAGACTTGACCTCATCCTACCCAACCTGCCTGCCGCAGATGCATCTGTCTGTGATGGTATCGGTAGGAGTGACCACCACACAATCGTTGTGGAGGTAAAGTCCTGCCTTCACATTGAGGATACCCCCCCCACCACCATGCTAAATGCGATAGATTTTGAAAAGATCCAGCAACTCAAGACTGAGCATCCATGAGATGCTGTGGGCCATCAGCACCAGCAGAATTGTACTCAAACACAATCTGTAACCTCATGGCCTGGCATATCCCCCACTCTACCATTACCCCCAAGCCTAGGGATCAAACCAGGTTCAATGAAGGTGCAGGAGGGCATGCCAGGAGCAGCACCAGGCATACCTAAAAATGAGATGTCAACCCAGTGAAGCTAGAGCACAGAACTACTTGCATGCCAAGCAGCATAAGCAGCAAGTGATAGACAGAGCTAAGTGGTCCCACAGCCAACAAATCAGATCTAAGCTCTGCAGTCCTGCTACATCCAGTCATGAATGGTATTGGACAATTAAACAACTCACTGGATGAGGAGGCTCCACAAATATCCCATCCTCAATGATGGGGTAGCCCAGCACATCTGTGCAAAAGATAAGGCTGAAGTATTTGCAAAAATCTTCAGATAGAAGTGCTGAGTGGATGATCCATTTTGGCTTCCTCTCGAGGTCCCCAGTATCACATATGCCAGTCTTCAGCCAACTGTATTCACTCCACATGATATCACGAAGGCACTGGATAATGCAAAGGCTATGGGCCCTGACAATATTCCAGCAATAGTACTGAAGACTTGTGCTCTAGAACTTGCCGTGCCCCTAGTCAAGATGTTCCAGTACAGCTACAACACTGGCATCTACCCGGCTATGTGGAAAATTGCCCAGGTATGTCCTGTACACAAAAAGCAGGCCAAATCCAACCCAGCCCTATCAGTCTACTTTCGATCATCAGTAAAATAATAGAGGGGGTCATCAACAATGCAATCAAGCAGCACTTGCTTAGCAATAACCTACTCACTGATGCCCAGTTTAGGTTCTGCCAGGGCTACTCTGCTCCTGACCTCACTACAACCCAGGTTCAAACATGGACAAAAGAACTGAACTGCCAAGGTGAGGTGAGAGTGACTGGCCTTGGCATCAAGGCTGCATTTGACCAAGTGCGGCATCAAGGAGGCCTAGCAAAACTGAAGTCAATGGGAATCGGGGTGGGGGTGGGGGGGGAAACGCTCTGCTGGTTGGACTCATACCTAGCACAAAGGAACATATTTGTGGTTGTTGGAGGTCAGTCATCTCTGCTCCAGGATATCACTGCAGGAGTTCCTCAGGATAGTGTCCTCTACCCAACCATTTTCAGCTGCTTCATCAATGACTTTGCTTCCATCATCAGAAGTAGGGATGTTTGCTGATGATTGCACAATGTTCAGCATCATTTGTGTCACCTCAGATTCTGAAGCAGTCTGTGTCCAAATGCAGCAAGACCTGGACAAGATCCAGGCTTAGGCTGACAAGTGGCAAGTAACATCCATGCCACACAAGTGACCATCTCCAACAAGAGAGAATCTAACCATCACCCCTTGATGTTCAATGGCATTACCATCATTGAATCCCCCACTATCAACATTCTGGGGTTACCAGTGACCATAAACTGAAATGAACTCGCCATGTAAATTCTGTGGCTACAAGAGCAGGGCAGAGGCTAGGAATTGTTCAACAAGTAACTCATCTCCTGACTCCCCAAAGAATGTCCACCATCTACAAGGCTCAAGTCAGGAGTGTGATGGAATACTCTCCACTTGCCTGTTGCTCCAACAACATGCAAGGAGCTTGACACCATCCAGGACAAAGCAGCCCAGTTGATTGGCACCACATCCACAAACATCCACTCCCTCCACCACCAACGCACAGTAACAGCAGTGTGTACCATCTACATGGTGCACTGCAGGAATTCACCAAGCCTCCTGAGACAGCACCTTCCAAACCCATGACCACTACCATCTAGAAGGACAAGGGCAGCAGATAGATAGGAACATCATCACCTGGAATTCTCCTCTCAGTCACTCACAATCCTGACTTGGAAATATATCGCCGTTCCTTCACTGTTGCTGGGTCAAAATCCTGGAACTCCCTTCCTAACAGCACTGTGGGTGTACCTACAGCACATGGACTGCAGCGGTTCAAGAAGGCAGCTCACCACCACCTTCTCCAGAGCAACTAGCAATGGGTAATAAATGCTGGCCCAGCCAGCAAAGCTCACATCCCATGCAAAAATAAAACAAAAAGGTTTCCTACCGAACAGCAAGTCTATTTTATGGGTTGATTAACAGGAGGGCAAGCAAAATAATGACCATGAAACCATTGTCGATTGTCGTGAAAAGCCATGTGGTTCTTTCATGTCTATTATGGAAGGAAACCTGCTATGCTTACCTTGTCTGGCCTATATGTGACTCCAGACCCACAGCAATGTGGGTGACTCTTAAATACCCTCTGAAATGACCTAGCAAGACACTCAGTTCTCAAGGGCAATTAGGGATGAGCAATAAATGCTGACCCAGCCAGTGACGCAAACATCCCATGAAGGAATCAGGAAAAAAAGTAGGATGAAGGGAGGATGCCAGTTAAGTAGGTGGAGCCAGAGGTGATGAAAGGGAATGGGAGAGTGACCAAGGCAGATATGTGGGAGGGGCTGCAGCTTGCCGGGGCAGGGTTGGTGAGGCAGAGATATGGGGTCGGTTATCACAAGGGACAGGGGTCAAAGGTCATTGTGGGTGCAGCTGAGAGATCATGGGATGGGTTAGGGGTCAGGTAATCACAGGCTGCGCATGGCTTGTTAGGCTTAGGGGAACCTCTCCTTCTCTCCCTGCATCATAAGCATCATTGCCCCCCCCCCCCCCACCCCCCCTCCCTAGGGAGGAACTTTATCATTAAAATATATATATTTAAAAAAAAAGCATCATTGCTGCCCTTGTCCTTCTAGATGGTAGTGGTCATGGCTTTGGAATGTGCTGTCCAAAGAGCCTTGGTGAGTTCCTGCAGTGCACCATGTAGATAGTACACACTGCAGATACTATGCATTGGTGGTGGAGGGACTGAATGTTGTGGATGTGGTGCTAATCAAGCAAGCTGCTTTGTCCTAGACGGTGTCAAGCTCCTTGCATGTTGTTGGAGCAACAGGTAGGTGGAGAGAACTCCATCACACTCCTGACTTGTGCCTTGTAGACGGTACACAGGCTTTGGGGAGTCAGGAGGTGAGTTACTCATCGCACAATTCCTAGCCTCTGCCCTGCTCTTGTAGCCACAGTATTTATATGGCGAGTTCATTTCAGTTTATGGTCAATGGTAACCCCAGAATGTTGATATTGGGGGATTCATTGCTTAGCTGATGGATCTGCCTTTTTCACCCCCTTTTACCTGCTGGGATTTCTGAACTCCAGGGAACCTGACCATCATTAGGTACAAATAAAAAGATTCAGTATAAAATGGAGGCATAGAGACACCTTAAAAGATTTCACTGCGTAACCCGACTCATTGGAAGGACTAGGCGGCTGCAATCATCTCTTGACCTGTCTCCATTAAAACCAGAAATAGGCAGTTTGGAGGCAGGTCTGAAATTTTTAAATATTTACTTCTCAACCAGCCTCAAACCCAACTGTTTAATGGCTAAATTGATCCCCTCTGTTCCTCTGACACAGACATTCTACTCATTCTGGACTTCCGCTGGCCCACCAAGCGTGCTGTTATGTTCTTTTTGTGAAGAGGTTCAGATTTTCCTACAGCTGTCTCTTATGGCAGTAATATCATGGATAGCAAATGTGCATTATAAAGCGATCTGAGCTGTACATGCCACTCTCAAAAGTCCATGCACATGAACCCCCAGGTACCCTTCACAATCATTAGAGCTGTACCATTGCATCTATATTGCCCCTCCCAAACCCTTCGAGCAAATTGCATCATCAAAGAATTCTCCATATTAAATTCCAGCTGCCAATAGTCTGCCCATTCTGCTATCAATGTCCTGCTGCAGTTGATTGGTGCCATCTAAGTTTGATAAAAGCAGCAAATTTTGAAATTTTACTCTGTATTCCAAAATCCAAGTCGTATATATCATAAAATGTAATGGTGCTAGCATGACCCGTGGTGAATACAAATGTCTACCATTCTCCAGTGTGAAAACCAACCCTATTCCACAACTCACTCTTTTTATCCTTAAGATACTTTTTTCTCCTCCAAGTTGATATTGATCCTCCTGTTTCATAAGCTACAATTTTGTTAACCAGCCCTTTATGTGCTACTCTGTCAAACATTTCCTTAAAATCTAAATAGAAAACAACACAACATCCATTGCATTCCCTTAATCAAATAGTTCAATTAAATTAGCCAAGCATGATGTGCCTTTTACAATTTTGTGCTGGTTCTCCTTAATTAACCTAAATCTCTCCAAGTGCCTGTTGATTGTTTCTCTGATTATTATTTCTAAATCTTCACCCACCACTAGCCTGAAGTTACTTGAACTGTCCTTGCACCCTTTCTTGAATAATGTATTAAAATTTGCCAATCCCCAATCCTCTGGTAACACTCCCCCCACTCCATCCTACTCCCCAACCCCCTCCTAGGAGATTGGAAGACTCTGGCAAGCACTTTATCTATCTCCAACCCTACTTCTATTAGCAAGCCATCCAAACCAGGTGATGTATCCACTATAAATATAGCCATCTTTTCCAGTAACTCCTGCCTCTCAGTGTTCACCCCATCCATACCTCTGCCATCTCCACTTAAGACCATAAGACATAGAAGCAGAAATTAGGCCATTCGGCCTATCGAGTCTGCTCTGCCATTCAATCATGGCTGATATGTTTCTCAACCCCATTCTCTCGCCTTCTTCCCGTAACCTTTGATCTCCTTACCAATCAAGAACCTATCTATCTCGGTCTTAAATAAACTCAATGACCTGGCCTCCACAGCCCTCTGTCGCGATCAATTCCCTAGATTCACCACTCTCTGGCTAAAGAAATTTCTCCTCATTTCTGTTCTAAAAGGACTTCCCTTTACTCTGAGGCTGTGCCCTCAGGTCCTAGTCTCTCCTACTAATGGAAACATCTTCCCCACATCCACTCTATCCAGGCTTTTCAGTATTCTGTAAGTTTCAATCAGATCCCTCCTCATCCTTCTAAACTCCATCGAGTATAGACCCAGAGTCCTCAAACGTTCCTCAGATGTTAAGTCTTTCATTCCTGGGATCATGCTTGTGAACCTCCTCTGGACTCTTTCCAGGGCCAGAACATCCTTCCTGCGATACGGAGCCCAGAATTGCTCACAATATTCTAAATGTGGTCTGAGTAGAGCCTTATAAAGCCTCAGCAGCACATCCCTGCTTTTATATTCTAGTCCTCTTGAAATAAATGCCAACATTGCATTTGCCTTCCTAACTACCGACTCAACCTGCAAGTTAACCTTAAGAGAATCCTGGACTAGGACTCCCAAGTCCCTTTGCACTCCAGATTTCTGAATTCTCTCCCCATTTAGAAAATAGTCTATGCCTCTATTCTTCCTATCAAAGTGCATGACCTCACACTTCCCCACATTGTATTCCATCTGCCACTTCTTTGCCCATTCTCCTAACCTGTCCAAATCTTCTGCAGCCTCCCCGCCTCCTCAATACTACCTGGCCCTCCACCTATCTTTGTATCATCTGCAAACTTAGCGAGGATGCCCTCAGTTCCTTCATCTAGATCATTAATGTATAAAGTGAGAAGTTGTGGTCCCAACACTGACCCCTGCGGAACTCCACTAGTCACCGGCCGCCATCCTGAGAAGGACCCCCTTATCCCCACTCTCTGCCTCCTGTCAGACAGCCAATCTTCTATCCATGCTAGTACCTTGCCTCTAACACCATGGGCTCTTATCTTACTGAGCAGCCTCCTGTGCGGCACCTTGTTAAAGGCCTTCTGGAAGTCCAAGTAGATAACATCCAATGGATCTCCTTTGTCTAACCTACTTGTTACCTCCTCAAAGAATTCTAACAGATTTGTCAGGCATGACCTCCCCTTGATGAAACCATGCTGACTTTACCCTATTTTACCATGCACTTCCGAGTATTCTGAAATCTCATCCTTAATAATGGACTCTAAAATTTTACCAATGACCGAGGTCAGGCTAATCGACCTGTAATTTCCTGTTTTTTGCCTCACTTAAACAGCGGGGTTACATTAGCAATTTTCCAATCCTCTGGGACCCTCCCTGACTCCAGTGATTCCTGAAAGATCACTACTAACGCCTCCACTATCCTTTCAGCTATCTCCTTCAGAACTTCTACTGAGACTTTATCAGCCTCCTCTTCCTCAATAAACACTGATACAAAGTGTTTATAAGTATTTTAGCCTAGTATCTCTAAGCATATAATCACCCTCTTTGTCCTTAATGGGACTCATGCTCCATTCTACTATCTGCTTTCTATTAACATGCTGATGAGAGTGCTAGATTTTTTTTTGCCTTTCTTGGCTTTTTTGTTTTAGTCAATTCATTTATTTGGGCATTGGTGGCAAGGCTGGCATTTATTGCCCATCCTCCAATGCCCTGAAAAGGTGGCGGTAGGACTTCTTTTTGAACCACCGCAGTTCCCATGGTCAGTCTTTGTTAACATGAGGCCATCTAAAACTCTGTTGCCTGTGCCTTAACTCGCAGTAGGTTTTGTTCCCCAGTCATAGTCACTGACCTACATTGGCTCCTGGTCCAGCAACATCTTGATTTTAAAATTCTCATCCTTGTCTTTAAACCACTACATGGCCTCGGTGTTCCCGATCTCTTTAATCTCTCCAGCCCCACAACCCTCCGAGATATTGGCACTCATATAATTCTGGCCTCTTGAGCATTCGCAATTTTAATTGCTCCACCTTCAGCTGCCTGGGCCCTAAACTCTGGAATTCCCTCCCTAAACCTCTCCACCTCTCTACCTCCCTTTCCTCCTTTGAGACACTCCTTAAAAGCTACCACTTTGACCAATCTTTTGCCCCAAGCTTTTACCACTTGCCCTAATATCTCCTTATGTGGCTTGGTTTTTTTAACGCTCCTGGGAAGTACCTTGAGACATTTTAATACATTAAAGGTGCTTTATAAATATAAGCTGTTGTTGTCATTGTTTGATATAACTGAATTGTTTGCTCAGCCACTACATAAAGCAGTTCAGAGTCAACCACACTGGAGTCACATATGTTCCAGATTGAGTAAGAACAACAGTATTTCTTCCCTAAAGGACATTAGTGAACCAAATGGAGTTTTTATGACAATCGATAGGATTACGTTTGCTGAAGTTAACTTTTAATTTTCAGATTTCAATGCTCAAGCTGCCATGGCGTTAAAACCATAAGACCATCAGACATAGGAGCTGGAATTAGGCCATTCGGCCCATCTCGAGTCTGCTCCGCCATTCATTCATGGCTGATAGGTTTCTCAACCCCATTCTCCCGCCTTCTCTCTGTTGTTTGAACTCATTTCCCTATAGATTACTGGTCCAGTGTTGCAAGCACTATATGGCCATATCCATGACAGATGTGCTTGATGGATTAAACAGCCTCTCTCACCTGTACTTAGCATTGTAGCCTTAGAATCAATGCAAGGTGTTACTTATTAGGGGTAGGGCAAAGCATCAGCCTGTATATGCCTGCTAGTGTACTGCCACTACTATAAAATGGTTAGATGACTGAAATTGCTGGGACATAGTATTCTGTAAATAGTTCAGACTTTTTCCAGTAATTCACCTGAAAAAATAAACAATCATTTGCAAGATACCTCATTAACAATCTACCCACACATTGTGTGCCTAGTTTTTACTTCAAGGTAACACTGGCCTCATTATCACTGTATTGTTAAGAACTGCTGCCATTTTGTAATCAACACATGCTAATAACATGTACCAAACACATCTTCCCTTCACCCCCCGGTGGCATTCTGTGTGGATTGTTCCTTCCAGGACACCCTGGTCCACTCCTCCATCACCCCCTACACCTCAATCCCCTCCCACGGCACCTTCCCATGCAACTGCAGAAGGTGCAACAGCTGTCCCCTTACTTCCCCCCTCCTCATCGTCCAAGGGCCCAAACACTCCTTTCAAGTGAAGCAGCATTTTACTTGCACTTCCCTCAATTTAGTCTACTGCATTTGCTGCTCCCAATGTGGTTTCCTCTACACTGGAGAGACCAAATGCAGACTGGGTGACCGCTTTGTGGAACACCTTCAATCTGTCTGCAAGCATGACCCAGACCTCCCTGTCACTTGTCATTTCAACACTCCACCCTGCTCTCATGCCCACATGTCCGTCCTGGACCTGCTGCATTGTTCCAGTGAAGCTCAACGCAAACTGGAGGAACAGCACCTCATCTTCCGACTAGGCACTTTATAGCCTTCCGGACCTAATATTGAATTCAACAACTTTAGATCATGAACTCTCTCCTCCATCCCCACCCTCTTTTTCCAATTATTTATCTTTTTTAATATATTTTTCTTTTCCCACCCATTTCCATTACTTTTAATTGTATTTCCATCCATTGCTTCGTCTCCACCTTTTAGTTTATTTCGATCCCTTCTGCCCACACCACCTCACCCCAACTAGGGCTATCTGTACCTTGCTCATCCTGCTTTCTACCCTTAATGTCCCCATTAGCACATTCTTTAGCTAACATCACCACCGTCAACACCCCTTTGTCCTTTTGTCTGTGACATCTTTGGCAATCTCTTCTTTGCCTCTACCGATCACTGGCCCTCTATCCAGCTCTACTTGTCCCACCCCTTTCAAGCAGCTTATATTTCACCTCATTTCTATATTTCCTCAGTTCTGATGAAGGGTCATACGGACTCAAAACATTAACAGTATTGCTCTCTGCAGATGCTGTCAGACCTGCTGAGTTTTTCCAGCTATTTTAATTTTTGTTTCAGATTTCCAGCATCCGCAGTATTTTGCTTTTCTCTTGCTAATAACATGTTCCTGATGATGGCAAAAGTAGTGGTACATGCCAACAACCATCAATAAACTATTTTTGCTTTTATGTGACACCTTTCACAACATCACAGTCAATGAAATACTCGTGAAGAGCTGTCACTGTTGTAACATGGGAAAGCACCGCGGTCATGTTGTGCATAGCAAGCTCCCACACACAGCAGTCAGATATATGACCAATGAAATTGCTAGTTTTTGCTGGCAGGGAAGCGTAATGTTGACCAGGACGTGAGGAGATCTCCTCAGATCTTCTTCAAACACCTAAGAGGGCAGAAATGTCCTGGGCCTGACATCTCATATAAAAGACAGTGCCTCCAACCGTGTAGTGCTCCCTCAATGCTGGCATTTGAACATCAGCCTCGATTGTGCACTTAAATCTCTGGGGTGGGACTTGAACGCACAAGCTATTGACTTAGGGAAAAGAGTGTCACATACTGAGACATGGCTGTGAGGTAGCTATTGAAATGTGGTGGGTAGCTTTGCAAGGGGTGAGGGGTCCAGATGGGAACCTTGTCTTGTTGGACAGGAATGTAAGCTGGAAAACCTTGCAATGTTACTGTCCTACCTCCAACTTGTTGACTCATCCACTGAGGCTTCTCATGAAGAATGTAGCTTTGCAACGATTACCCTACATTGTCTACATTAACTACTGTTTTCTCCATATTCTTAACTGAAACTGCCTTAAATTCTTGCTTTTCATATATAATTACTGCCTGCTCTCCAGCTTCTCCCATTGTGGATTAGCTACATTGCATCCAATGATGGTTAATTTCCATAAAACATTTCAATGTTAAATTAGCATAGGAGTTCTACACAGAGGGGAGCAGATTATGTTGGCCAAGCAAAGCAGAACACTTTTTATAGGGTCAAATTATCTTGAACTAATAACAGCAGCATGGTTGATGAGTATGATGGCATAATGGTTACCTTACTGGGCCAGTAATCCACACACTTCAACCAGTGATCTGGAGACATGTGTTCAAATTCCACCAAGGCAGCTGGCGGATTTGAATTCAGCAAGTTGAATACATCTGGAATCAAAAAGATGGTATTGATAATGATCACAGTAAAACTACCGCATTGTTGCCGAAAACCCATCTGGTTCACTCAGGGAAGGAAACCTGACTCTCAACTACCCTCCGAAATGGCCTCGTAAGCCACGCAATCAGTTGTACCAAACTGCTCACCGGACAGACTGCAGCAGCACAAGATTGTGACTCACCACCACTGCCTCAGGAACTGTGGCAGTGACTCTTGCATCCAGTGACGGAAGGAATTTGGCAGCGCTCGCGGTGGGGATGGAGCCGTAAAATGTGGCGAGTTGTTCGAAACTCCATTGGCTTCAGTGGGAAGGGGAGATCCTGCTGGCAGGGTGAGCAGTAAAATTCCAGCCTATGTGTGGCTGGAAGCCTCTGGCCGTTATCGATATTGAAAGCATTTTTACTAAATTCCAGCACACTGAACGCTCTGGTGCAAAATTCTATACAGAAGAATTAAACTTGACAGTTACAATTTTCAAGATACATTTTTTAGGTGGCAAATTTCTTGAAACTTAATTGAAACTGTTCCACCATTCTTTCAGGCAGTGCTTTCCTGATCACTCGCTTTGTAAATCTCATTTCTCTTCCCCCCTCCCCCCCCCCCCTCAACCAACCTCAGTTCTTTTGCAAATTAACTTAAATTGGATTTCCAGAAGTAAACACAATACAGCTCACAGACACTTGTTTCCTGAATCCTAAACTGAATATTTCGGAGGGGGATGTTAAGTCCCAAGGAAAAATGGGTTAATGGGGGTGGGCAGGGGTTGAGGTGTGGTTTTGTTAAAATGTCAGAGTCGGGAAGATTAAATAATGCCCTTAATGTTAATGGAATGTATTGTAAAATAGAGTCTGTGTCAAGAGCCATCTTTTCAACGGGTAGCCCTTGTCACCCAGCAGCCATCCATCCAGTTGGGCTTGAGCACTGAACGGCCTTGGTACTTGGGAGTGTCTCAGGATGTAAGCCTCTGGCTCGCTTTGCCTGGCTGGCCTCATCCATATGGAAATGAATAAATGTCATTACCTTCCTGACCAGAGCTTCTGTCACCAGCCTGACTGTGGACAGCTGATTGGGAGACTCCACAAAGATTCCCCCCTTTACCCCTGAAAGAGCCGGAGACTTAGGGCAGGAGCTTCAGCTCGGTGAGCGGGGGCGGGTCCTGCTCACCGAGGCATAAAATGACGGGCGGTGACGCTGGGTGTGCATACTGATATCACCGTGCTTCATTCAGATTTTCGGTTCGGCGGGCGCGCCCCCCGAGTCGGCTGCACCCCCGCCAAACTGTCAGAGGCCTATTAAGGCCAGTTAACTATTAATTAAAACAATAAACTGAGCTTCCTGTCCAACCTTAAGGTTGGTGGGTGGGGGGCAGGTGAAGGGCCCAGGCGGCCTTTGCATTTTCCATGGAGCCTCATTGATGGGCGGGATGAGGTTTCATGAAGGTTTTTAAAGGTTTGAAAAAATTTTAAGTAAAAATCATAGACATACCCCGGCTCATGTGACAGTTTCACATGTCGGGACATGTCGTAATTTTTTTTCCCCCTTTATTTAAAGTTTTTAAGCTTAAACTAATCTCCCTGAGGCAGCCGTACAGGTAGTGCTCAGCGCTTCCGGGTGCGCGTCACGCTAGGCGGGCCTTAATTGGCTCATCCACGTAAAATGGCAGCGCCCAGCCAATCGCGGGTGGCGATTGGGTGCACACACACCCCTGCCCACTCCCGCACAACCCTCCCGGCAACAGGGAGAAAATTCTCCCCATCGACGTTGAGGGCCACTGTGACCTTCAAAGCCACTGGCATGGGGTGTCCACCCACACAGTCGGAGTTAATCTCAGGCCCAATCATCTGACAAATGGAGGCCATGGTCTCCCTGGAGAGGCGGAACCTCCTTCAGCATTGCACCTCAGACATATCGAGGTAGCTGCATCGTCGCCTGTAAATCCTGGCAGCAGGATAGTGGCATGGCCCACCTCCCCTTCCACCTTGGACTACCTGCTGACCCAGCACCCTTTGTGCCTGCGCCTCTCCTCCCACAGGTCCCTTCCCTGGAGGCTGCATAGGGACACCCGTTCTCCTCCCCCTTCTGCCCCTCTCTCCCTCCTCAGAGGAGGTACCACTAGCAGAGACCACAATCCCCATTACCAGGGTGACAGAACGCTGTCTGATACCTGGAAGAGTCCACATGATCAACATCCTCTGGGGGCCTTGGAGACACCAATGAGTCCCAAAATGAAGCCTAGAAATGCTAAGAATGAATCTCAGAGCTAAGATTCATCTGTCAAGTTTAAATAAGCAATCAGCAGCAAACTATCTCCTAAACTCCTCACTACCTCACACTAGCAATGCTGCTAAACATTTTTATCCCACCCTTGGATGAGCTTTTGCAAAATGTGGGCTGGCCGCCTGCCTAGTATGAAATCACATGGGCAATCTAATATTGGCTTCAATTAGGTTTTTAATGGCCTCGATGTCATTAGTCTCCAGAAAACTATTGATTTCTGTTTTGAACATGCTCAATGATTGAGCTCCTACTGCCCTCTGGAGTAGAGAATTCCAAAGATTAACCACCCTCTAAGTGAAGAAATTCCTCCTCATCTCATTCTTAAATGGCTTGTCTCTTATTCTGTGTTTATGCCCTTGTTCTAGACTAATCAGACAGGGGAAGCATTCTATCTACATCCACTCTGTCGTGCCCTGTAAGAATTTTGTAGGTTTCAATGAGATCACCTCTCATTCTTTGAAAGTCTAGGGAATACAGGTTCAGTTTCCTCAATCTCTTCATAAGACAATCCCGCCATCCCAGGGATTAGTCTGGTGAACCTCTACTGCACTCCCTCTCCGGTCAGTCCATCCTTCCTTAGATAAGGAGTCCAAAACTGTACACAATGCCCAAGATGCGGTCTCACCAAGGCTCTACCCAATTGCAGGAAGACACTTTTACTGTTGAAAGGTCATGCGGACTCGAAATGTTAACTCTTTTCTTCTCCGCCGATGCTGCCAGACCTGCTGAGTTTTTCCAGGTAATTCTGTTTTTGTTTTGGATTTCTAGCATCTGCAGTTTTTTGTTTTTATCTCTGTGTTTAATTGACTGCCACTCCTCTTCAAGAAATGCCAACCTTGAAGAAGTTATGCTCCTCTCTGCGACAAGATTTCCGTATCTCTGTTTTGCCTTGTTCACCTTCATTGCTTTCCATTTCTCTCCTGGTGTTTGACAAGGTGTTTACTAAAACCCGCTTTCACTCCTTTAGATAATATCACCACCTTCAACACCTCTTTATCCTTTTGTCTGTGACATCTTTTGGTCATCTCCACCTATCACTGGCCCTCTATCCAGCTCTTCTTGTCCCACCTCCCCCTTAAACCAGCCTATATTTCACCCCTTTTCTATTTTTCCTTAGTTCTGTTGAAGAGTCATGCCGACTCGAAACGTTAACTCTTTTCTTCTCCGCCAATGCTGCCAGACCTGCTGAGTTTTTCCAGGCATTTCTGTTTTTGTTTTTGTTTTTGTTTTGGATTTCCAGCATCCGTAGTTTTTTGTTTTTAGCCACTTTTACTTTTGTACTGAAATCCCCTTGCAATGAAGGCCAACATACCATTTGTCTTCCTTATTGACTGTTGCACCTGTATGTTAGCTTTCAGTGACTAATGGACAAGGACACCCAGGTCCCTTTGTTCACCTGCACTTCCCAACATTTCACCATTTAAGAAATATTCTTTCTGTTTTTTTTTTCTACCAAAGTGGATAACTTCCCATTTATTCACATTGATTCCATCTGCCATATTTTTGCCTGTTCACTTATCCTGACTAAACTCTGCTTGAAGTCTCTTTGCATCCTCCTCATAACTTACATTCCCACCAATTTTGTGTCATCTGCAAGTCTGGAAATATGGCAATTGGTCCCCACATCCAAATCATTTATTTAGATTGTGAACAGCTGTGGACCTAGCACTGATCCTTGTGGTGCCCCTCTACTCACACCCTGCCATCCTGAGAATGACCCGTTACAATTCCTACTCTCTGCTTTCTGTCAACCAATTTTCAATCCATACTAGTACATTAGCACTCAATCCCATGTATGGGACCTTATCAAAAACCTTCTGAAAATCCACATGCACCACACCCACTGATTCTGCAAGTAACATCCTCATCCTGACGCTGTAAGTAACATCCTCAAAAAATTCCTATGCAACTCTGCCATCTTCAACATTCTCCTCAGGGACCCCATCCTGGCCCCACCTCTCTGTTCTTTCAACTTGTGCTCCATCTCCAACTTCCCTTTCCTCTTTGAAGCCGCCTGCCAAATCCATTCCCATCTTTCCCAGAACTCCATGCTGGAATGCCTCCAGTCAGGTTTCAGCCACTGTTACAGTGCCGAAACGGCTCTTATCAAAGTCACAAACATTACCCTATGTGACTGAGACAAAGGTAAACGTTCCCTCCTCACCTTGCTTGACCTATATCTGTAGACTTTGATATGGTTGACCACACCATCCTCCTCCAATGCCTCTCTGCTGTTATCCAGCTGAAAGGACTGCTCTCACCTGGTTCCATTCTGTTGTATCTAATAATATCCAAACAATCAACGGCAATGAAATTCTCTTCCAGCTTCTGCATAATAACGTCTGGTGTTTTCCAAAGATCCATCTTTGACCCACTCCTTTTACTCATCAACATGCTGCCCCTTGGTGACATCATCTAGAAACACCACTTGCAGGATGTAAGCTACCTCAATACCACCTCTATTGACTCCTTCACTATTTCTGATTTATCACACTGCTTGTCCAATGAACACTATTTGTAACAACCGGGATGGGAGGAGTGCACAAGTTATCAAGCCCCACTACTCCGCAGGCTGTACCATTAATTTAAATATTTAATTTTCTCATCAAAATGGCCAATTGTGTACCTGTACCTCTAGTACCCAAACAAAAAGAGACTCTGACCAGGCCTCTCTTTCAAAAACTCAGAGTGATTAATTTATTTTAAAACAGAACTTCTTTTAACAAGTTGCAAGTACTGGTTAATAAATGATTGTAATCGAAATTATAACTGTCTGTTTGTTCCTAAACAATCCCAGCACACTACTCACACACACACACACACAGACAAACAAAGGACAAACAGATAGAGTCTCTCTGCAGAGATGGGTTTTGCAGGATGGGTATTATAAAATAAAGGATAAAGTCTGCAGGGTCTCGATGCTGTTGACCTGGATTTCACTCATTTAAAGATGGCCGCTGGTCCCCGTGGATCCCTGGAAATTTTCACCAACTCTCAGCTTTGCAGGTCCAAGTGCAGACTGGTCACATTCAGATGAGGGTTCCCTGGCTACAGGTTGATAGCCACACACAATCTTAGGCAAGGTAGAGAGAGAGAGAGCCAGTCAAGGTACTTTCCTTCCTCAGCTTGGTCTCCAGCCAACTGCCTTCACAAAAATCAAGTTTACAGCTTAACCTTGTTTCCCTCTCTCCCATGTGATTCCCAGCAAGTTATCAGCCTTCCTTCAGATTTTTTCCTCTGCATCAATAAAAATGATTGCAGTTCAAACAAACAGCCAGATCTTCCTCGAGTACCATAAAGGTCAGGTAAGAGGCCTGCTTGCTTACAGTTCCATGGTGAACCTATCACCTTCTTTAAAAAACAAATCCCATGTTAGCGTCCAAATTTCCAGATCATGCTAAATCTTTCTATTTTGTAAAATAAAACTTTATTGTTGAGAGATATGATTCTAACACATTCTCTTGCAGGTAAAGTTTTGGAAAACCATCATTTCTTGGCTATTGATTCCCTTTGTCTCCCCGGTAACATTCTGAAGTTGAACCATAACGTTGGTGTCACAGCGGAGATGATCTTTGACCACATAACATGACCGAGACTGCTTGCTTTGACCTCTTTGGCATCACCTAACTCTGCCATAGCCTCAGTTCATCTGCTGCTGAAACCACCATCCATGTCTTTATTATCTTTAGATTTGACCACTGTAACACTCTCAGTGACCAGCCTCACATATTGCATCCCACACAAACTTGAGCTCATCCAAAACTCTGCTGCCAGTGTCCTAACTTGCACTAGGCCCAATTCACACATAGCCCCTGTGTTCACTGATATACATTAGCTCCCCGATTCAGCAATTCCTTGATTTCAAAATTGTTGTCCTTGTTTCCAACCCTTCTTACCTTTATAACCTCCTCCGACTTCAGGATTTCTGTGATTTTCCAATCCTGGCCTCTTGCTTATCCCTGATGTTAATCAGTCCACTATTGCTGGCCTTCCTTTCAGCTGCCAAGACCTTAAGCTCTCCAGCTCCCTCTCTAAATCTCTCCAACTCTCCACCACTCTTTGCTCCTTTGAAAAGCTCCTTAAAACCAACCTCTTTGTCCAAAAATGTGATCCTTTGTCCTAATATCTCCCTATGTAGCTGAGTAGCAAATTGTGTTTGGTGATTATGCTCCTGTGAAGTGCCTTGGGACATCTTAGTATGGAAGCAAGGAGTCTGTAGTTCCCCATAGCTTTCTTTATGGCAATGCTTCAGCCAATTGGGGTCGACTTGCCGACCAATCAGCACTCTTTTCTCTTGTGATTGTTTGAAATTTGGCATTCTTGTGTTTGTCCTGATGAGCGCAAGGAAAAAAAGCTTCAGTAACATGTCTCTCTTTTCAGCAATGTACATTTCACTATGGTAAAGGTGCAATACAAATATAAGCTGTTTGCTTTGTATTGGATCTTGGATGAGGTAGAAAGTCAGGTTCAGCAGCAGCAAAGTTATGCGGTGGCTGGAGTTGCCAATCGACAACGGAGAGGAAAGCAACAGAGGGATCAAGGTGACAGGGACAGGAGGCACTATTCAACTAACAGGGTCAACAGACAGAGACTCAACTTCCTTGGCTTCTTGGAAGGGCAAGTCCCTTTTGCGGGCTCCGATTAACATTAATACGAGGTCACAGTCATCTGCAGCTTCCAAAATGAAGCATTGGTCCCTGCTGGGTGAGATGGCTGCTAAAGTCACTAACACCCCTCAATTTATGTGCTCCTGACTCATTTCAGGGTCCCACCAGAGGCGTAGTGAGGATTTCAAAAGCAGCTACCTGTAAGTATGTAAGGCAGTGAATTAGTAGGCTGTTTGTGTGTCAACTTTATCGGCAACGACAATAGCCAGAATGAGCAGACATTCTCTGCTCATTTTCCACACGTACAGATGCCACACACTGCAATCCAAGCAATCACATAGCAACCGGGAATCTTTGTCACACAGGGGAGGTTGTGACATGGTGGTATTGTCACTGGACTAGTACTCCAGGCAACCAGGGTAATACATTGATGGTGAAATTTAAAAGCAATAAAAATTTTTAAAATCTGGAATTAAAAGTCTATTGATGACCATGAAAGCATTATCAATTGTTGTAAAACCCATCTGGTTCACTAATGTCCTTTAGGGAAGGAAATCTACCGTCCTTACCTGGTCTGGCCTACATGTGACTCCTGACCCACAGCAATGTGGTTGACTCTGAAATTCCCTCTGAAATTGCCTAGAAAGCCACTCAGTTCTCAAGGGCAATTAGCGATGAGCAATAAATGCTGGCCCAGCTAGCAATGCCCACGGCCCATGAACGAATAGATAAAAACTCAAAACATTTCATTCTTCAGTATTCAGCTAATGTACAGCCACAAAAAGAATCTCACTCAGGTGTGCTGGAGGTCCAGCACCAACTCTTTCATGCTGTGGCAGTCCAAGACCCCTTGCCTCTTTGCACTTGGAGCTGAGACTTGAACTAGCAACCTTTGAATCCAGAGTCAAGGATGCTCCCATTGAGTCATGGCAGAACCAAACACTTTGCAGAAATATTTAAAGGCATTTGCGGGCATTTGATATCTTCTGCAAAGAACATAGACCACACAATGTTTAAAAGCTGATTGCTGAATAATAGTCTGTACACGTGAAAGAAACAATGACAAATCCAGAATATCATAATTTTCATTACAGAATCAAGCTTTGATAGGCTGGAGTTGGTGAGGGGTGGAACGGTTGGGTAGGTGAATCAAGAGTAAATACATTTCCGGCCTTTAAAAAGTAAAAAGAAAATGGACAACACAATTGCCAGAATGTCAATTCACTTTATTTATGAGCACAGGATTAAAATATTTTAAGGAATTTAGGTGGCTTAAACAGGATTTCAGTACAATAATGTATATTTTTCCAAAGATGAATTGATGGAATCCCAAGGAAAGCAGTTATTTTGTTTAAAAAGTGGTACTTGACTTGCCAGGCATAAGATTGAAGGTTGTAGCTATAAATAGTGAAGAATCCAGAGCTAGGGGTCAAGAATATAAGGCAGCAAATAATCAATTCAGTAGGGAATTCAGGAGAAATGTCCTCACACAAAGAATGGTTAGAATACTGAACTTGCTACCACAAGTGAGGCAAATAGCATAGAAGCATTTTGGGGAAGCTAGATAATCAAATGGAGGAAAATGGATACAAAGGGAAGCTGATTTGGTGAGCTTGCATCATTTTACATAGAATGCACAGCACAGAAGCAGGTTATTTGGCCCAACAGGTTTATACTGATGTTTATGCTCCACACAAACGTCTTCATCTAAATCCACCAACAAATCCTTCTATTTGTTTCACCTTTAAGCCTTTATCTGGCTTCCCATTAAATGCATCAATGGTATTCACCTCAACCATTACTTTCGGTAATAAATTCCACGTTCTCGCCATTCTCTTGGGAAATATGTTTCTCCCAAATTCCTGATTGGCTTCTGAAATATGTTCAGGAGAACTTCCTTGACTAGTACGTTGTCAGTCCAGCTGGCAATGTTGGATCTGAAGCTGGGGAATGAGGTGGGCCAAGTAAACCAATGACCAGATTTTCATCTGCTAATGGAGGTACGAATTGGTCATGAAATGCTGAACTGAGACCTTTATTTTTTGCTGGGAAAAAGAAAAATCCCTCTGCCTTCCCTATTCCAGACCATTTTCCAAAGTGCTGACTTTGTCTGCACTGGAATGCTGTCTCGGGCTGCAGTAGAGTGCTTAAGTTGGAGATGGTGACTGAGGGAGTTTGGTGAGGAGGGAACGAGGTGATCCTTTGAGCACTGTAAATATGGCCGGGTAAGTATTTACTACTTTTATCGATTATAGTTTTTAAGCTCTTATTTTGTGCTTCACCATTTGTAAGTGCAATATTCTGTAACAACGAAGAGCAGGGAAGAAGGGCCCGAGAGAAATTGATAGTATTTGATATTAAGTATCTTCCAAAAGGTTTAATTTAATTTAAAGGGATAAGTCATGGCAGGAGAGCTCAAAGCCGTGGTGTGCTCCTCCTGCTCTATGTGGGAAGCTGGGAACATTTCCAGTGCCCAGGGCCAGCATGTGTGTGGGAAGTGTCTCCAACTGCAGCTTCTGAAAGCCCAGGTTTCAGAGCTGGAGTGGCAGCTGGGGACATTGTGGGGCATCAGCGAGGAAGAGAGTATTGTGGATAGCACGGATAGAGAGGTGGTCACACTGCAGGCTAAGAATCCACAGGCAGGAAGGGAATGGGTGACCACCAGACAGAGTAAGAGGACAAGGCAGGCAGTGCAGGAATCTCCTGTGGCTATTCCCCTGCAAAACAGATATACCCCTTTGGATACTGTTGGGGGGAATGGCCTCTCAGGGAAAAGCAGCAACAGCCAAGTTCGTTGCATCATGGTTGGCTGTACTGCACAAGTGAGGAGTAAAAATTGTGGGAATGCAATTGTAGGGGACTCAATTGTAAGGGGAATAGATAGGCATTTCTATGGCCACAAAGGAGACTCCAGGATGGTATGTTGCCTCCCTGGTGCTAGGGTCAAGTATACCTCAGAGCAGCTAGAGGACATCTGAAGGGGGAGGGTGAACAGCCAGTGGTTGTGGTACACATTGGTACAAATGACATAGGTAAAAAAAAAAGGGATGAGGTCCTAAAAGCAGAATATAGGGAGTTAGGAAGTAAGTTGAAAAGTAGGGACCTCAACGTGCTAGTTAGAGTAGGATATATCAGAGGAATATGTGGCTGAGGAGATGTGAGGAGGTGGTGTTCAGATTCCAGGGGCATTGGGACCAGTTCTGGGGATGTGGGACCAGTACAAACTGGACGGGTTATACCAGGGCAGGACCGGGACTGATGTCCTAGGGGGAACAATTGTTAGAGTGGTTGGGGACGGTTTAAACTAAAATAGCAGGGGGATGGGAATCTATGCAAGGAGTCAGAGGAAGGAGAATCTAGGACAAGACAGAAAGCGGAATAAGAAAAGTGATAGGCAGAGAAATCAAGAGCAATAATCAAACAGGGCCTCAGTGAAAAATAGTGGGAACAGGACAAGTAATGTTAAAAAGACAAGCCTTAAGGCTTTGTGCCTTAACGCGAGGAGCATTCACAATAAAGTGGATGAATTAGCAGCTCAAATAGATGTAAACAGGTATGATATAGTCGGGATTACAGAGACATGGCTGCAGGTTGACCAGGGATGGGAACTGAACATCCAGGGGTATTCAGTATTTAGGAAGGACAGACAAAAGGAAAAGGCGGTGGAGTTGCATTGCTGGTTAAAGAGGAAATTAACGCAATAGTGAGGGAAGATATTAGCTCCGATGATGTGGAATCTGTATGGGTAGAGCTGAGAAACACTAAAGGGCAAAAAACATTAGTGGGGTTTGTATATAGACTGCCAAAATGTAGTGGTGTTGTTGGGAATGGCATTAAACAGGAAATTAGAGATGCATGCTATAAAGAAACATCTGTAATTATGGATGACTTTAATCTGCATAGAGATTGGGAAAATCAAATTAGTAATACCGTAGAGGAGGAATTCCCGGAGTGTGTATGGGATGGTTTTCTGGACAAATACATTGAGGAACCAACTAGAGAACAGGCCATCCTAGACTGGGTATTGTGTAATGAGAAAGGAATAATTGGCAATCTAGTTGTGCGAGGTCCCTTGGGGATGAGTAATCGTGATATTATAGAATTCTTCATCAAGATGGAGAATGATGTAGTTGATTCTGAGACTAGAGTCCTAAATCTTAATAAAGGAAACTATAATGGCATGAGGTGCGAGTTGGCTATGATGGATTGGGAAACATTACTTCAAGGGATGACGGTGGATAGGCAAAGGCAAACATTCAAAGAGTGCATGGGCGGACTGCAACAATTGTTTATTGCTGTCTGGTGTAAAAGCAAAACAGGAAAGGTGGCCAAATCATGGCTTACAAGGGAAATTAGAGATAATATTAGATCCAAGGAAGAGGCATACAAATTGGCCAGAAAAAACAACAGACCTGAGGATTGGGAGCAGTTTAGAATTCAGCAAAGGAGGACCAAGGGATTGATTAAGAAGGAGAAAATAAAGTACGAGAGTAAGCTTGCGGGGAACATAAAAGCTGACTGTAAAAGTCCCTTTAGGTATGTGAAGAGAAAAAGATTGGTGAAGACAAATGTAGGTCCCTTACAGTCAGTAACAGGGGAATTTATGATGAGGAAAAAAGAAATGGCTGACCAATTAAATACATACTTTGGTTCTCTTTTCACAAAGGTGGACACAAATAATATTCCAGAAATGTTGGGGAAGATTTTAAGATCTGGAACTTTCTTTCTACGTTCACTAGCGCAAAAAATATTACTACGTTGGTGTCAGTTTCCAAAAAGTGCTTAATCCAAAACTGATGATAATGGGCCAGATCTTTCGATGTCAGCAGTGGCGAATGTTACAACTGCTGCGAATTAGGACCGAGAGGAAGTCCTGACCTGTGCACGTGCACAGTGATTGCCCAGGAATTTTAAACTTCTGATGGACAGATTTGTAATGCCCGGGCCCATCTGAGAACATTTCCAACACTGACCTGAGTATCAGAGACTTCAGCCTGTTGCATGATACTGACCTGGATTCTCATCCAAGTATCATCCTACTGTTAATTTCTGGTGTAGGTAAGTGATTAACAGCAGAGCCCTCAACCACCACTCCACCGCCCTCAGCCCCCACCCCCCCCCACCGACACCCTCCACACTCTGACAAACTCCATCCCGACCAACTGATTCCCCTCCCCAAGCTACCTCAATCTCCACACATCCACCCTCCAACATAACTACTCTCCTACTCACACCCTCTATCTACCTCCTGACTGTGACAAGCCTACCCCCCACCCCCCCAACCTGTCCATTCACAGGCCTGCTTACCCGCCCACTCACCGCCCCCAACCCAACTACCCAACCCCAGACACAACTCCCCACCCCCTCGACCTGACTCCTTACCCCCTGCAACTTGAATGCGCCTCTCCCCCAAACCCCACCTACTCACTCACTCAACAAGCAGCTAAAACCCTTGAAACCGTTAAAAAATTACCTGACTGCAGCAGCCGATGTGTTAAAAAGTGGATGTGGCCTCTCCGCTGCTCCTCTTCACCACCATTCTCTGCAGATGGCATTGCTGAGGGATCGCTGCTGCAGCCAGGACAGAAAGACTAGGCAGCAGGGATGGGAAAAGGTAGGGATGAAATTATCTTTGCACTCAGCAGCATTCACCCAGCGTTGCTGCTGACCTGAAGACCTAATCCATCATTTACAAATGGTAGGTGAATACAGCCAACCTAAAATTTGCATCCGAAAAGTAACTTCATTGAGAAAGTCTAAGTTACTTTCTAATTCATTCATGGATGTGGCTAGACCAGTATTTATTGCACACCCCTAATTGCCCTTGAGAAGGTGGTGGTGAGCTGCCTTCTTGAACCGCTGCAGTCCATGTGGTGTAGCTACACCCACAGTGCTGTTAGGGAGGGAGTTCCAGGATTTTAACCCAGCGACAGTGAAGGGACGGTGATATAGTTTCAAGTCAGGATGGTGAGTGATTTGGAGGGGAACTTCCATGTGGCGGTGTTCCTATATCCCTGCTGTCCTTGTCCTTCTAGATGGTAGTGATCATGGGTTTGGAAGATGCTGTCTAAGGCAGCTTGGTGAGTTGCTGCAGTGCATCTTGTACATGGCGCACACTGCTGCCACTATGCGTTGGTGGTGGAGGGAGTGAATGTTTGTGGATGTGGTGCCAATTAAATGGGCTGCTTTATCCTAGATGGTGTCTAGAAATTATAAGTCACATCATACAGTATTAAACTCTGCAGACCAATAATTTTCAGATAATGCATGTCCATAATGCATCTCCAGAACTTGCTGATCAATGCATGCCGCTCTGCTGTTTATGTCACAAAAACAGTATCTCACATTTTGTCTTCTGTTTATTTTTAAGAACTTTTAAGTACACGTTAATGGCCTATTAAACTCATTGCAGAAAGTTATGTTCAGTAGTTAACAGCATAAGCACCCTTTTAACAATGTAATAATTGCTGTAAAGAGAAATATTTTGACAAAGCTTTTGGTCTTGTTTTTATTGGGACAAATGCAAGAATACCAAATTTCAAGGGCCAAAATTGGTATTTTCCACTAATAGGATGCTGTCATCAGTTCAGAAAAGATGTCCTGCCTACCACGTAATTGAGCAAAGTTGTTTATGAGTTTCAGTGCCAGTGTGATGCCCGGCACATGCACCATATGTCCCAGCAATCGGCTAGTCGAATCTAATAGCATTATCCCTTCGCCCATTCGTAATAGGCAGAATACAGATCATACTCGATCAGCCTGCACTTGCAAAATCCTAAACAAAATACCTACAACTGGATGTGATTCTGTGATGGGGCTGCACTTGCTGAACAATCCTGAGCTACATTAACAATTAGTTTAAGATAATCAGTCAAGCTCATAATATGGCTCATTTATGCTTGCTAGAAATGACATGTATTCATAGACAGTGACTCATTCTCTGCAAACAAAAGGAATATGTTCAAGCCTTGCACACTTTTTAAATTACCTGGGAACCTGGGAAGCCTATAGTTCCGCGTTGCTTTTTCCATGGTAACGCCTCAACCAAACAGAATCAACTTGCAAACCAATCAGCACCCTTTTCTCCTGTAGTACAAATTGTTCTGATTGTTTTCAAT
Source organism: Carcharodon carcharias (assembly GCF_017639515.1). Lineage (NCBI taxonomy): Eukaryota > Metazoa > Chordata > Chondrichthyes > Lamniformes > Lamnidae > Carcharodon > Carcharodon carcharias. Next base: position 164,692,141 of record NC_054475.1, on the reverse strand, counting down.
GTGGCATTCTTGCAGTTGTCCTGTTGAGTGCAAAACGAAAAGCTTCAGCAACATGTCTCTCTTTTCCGCAATATATAAGTTCTGTACTACCAAGGGAATGGGATCATTGTTAATGCAATGCCAATGCAAATATCCAGCCAGAAAGGGAACAATTTAATTGTTCAAACTCATTGCTGTTCATAGAAAATTATTCAGAGATTTTTTAAGGGTCAAATATGAATTTGCATTTTTTCTTACTTTACCTGAGCATCTCTTCTCTCTTTTTTAAGCCTAATTTTTCTCTCTGTACAATATTTAACTCTAACTCATATAAAGGCAAAATACTGCAGATGCTGGAAATCTAAAACAAAAACAAAATGTGCCGGAAAAGCTCAGCAGGTCTGACAGCATCTGTGGAGAGAAAGACAGACTTAACGTTTCGAGTCTGTATGACTCTTCTTCAGAACTAAAGAGACGTAAAAATGTGGTGAAATATATACTGTTTAAGGGCGGTGGGACAGGTGAAGCTGAATAGAAGGCCAGCGATAGGTGGAGGCAAAGGAGAGATTGCAAAAGATGTCATAAACAAAAGATCAAAAGGGTGTTGATTGTGGTGATACTGGCTAAAGGAGGTGCGAATGGTGACATTAAGAGTAGAAAGCAGAATGAGCAAGTGACAGATAGCCCTAGTGGGGGTAGAGGGAGGTGACGGTGTGGGTAAAAAGATGGAAATAGGTTAAAAGGCGGGGATAAACAATGAATAAAAATGGAAATAAATTTTAAAAATATAATATTAATAAAAATAGCTGGAAAAATATATATATAAAATTTAAAAATGAATATTTGAAGAAATGGGATCAAAAAGTGGTGAGGATGGAGGAGAGAGTTCTTGGTCTGAAGTTGTTGCATTCAATATTCAGTCCGGAAGGCTGTAAAGTGCCTAGTTGGAAGATGAGGTGCTGTTCCTCCAGTTTGCGTTGAGCTTCACTGGAACAATGCAGCAAGCCAAGGACAGACATGTGGGCTTGAGACAGGGCGGTGTGTTGAAATGGCAAGTGACAGGAAGGTCTGGGTTATGCTTGCGGACAGACCGAAGAGTGGTCACCCAGTCTGCATTTGGTCTCTCCAATGTGGAGGACAGCGCATTGGGAGCAGAGAATGAAGGAGACTAAATTGAGGGAAGTGCAAGTGAAATGCTGCTTCACTTGAAAGGAATATTTGGGCCCTTGGTCGGTGAGGTGGGGGCAAGTAAAGGGGCAGGTGCTGCACTTATGCGATTGCATGGGAAGGTGCCGTGGGAGGGGGTTGAGATGTTGGGAGTGATAAAGGAGTGGACCAGGTTGTCCCAGAGAGAATGGTCCCTACAGAATGCTGACAGGGTGGGGTGAAGGGAAGATGTGTTTGGTGTTGGCATCATGCTGGAGTTGGCGGAAATGGCGAGGGATGATCCTTTGAATACGGAGGCTGGTGGGGTGAAAAGTGAGGACAAGGGACCGGAACCTCCCATGGTTCTTGGAGGGAGAGGAAGGTGTGAGGGCGGATGCGCGGGAGATGGGCCGGACATGGTTGAGGGCCCTGCCAACCACTGTGGGGGGAAACCTCGGTTAAGGAAGAAGGAAGACATGTCAGAAGCACTGTTTTGGAAAGTGGCATCACTGGAACAGATGCGACAGAGGCGAAGGAACTGAGAGAATGGGATGGAGTCCTTACAGGAAGCGGGGTGTGAGGAGCTGTAGTCGAGGTAGCTGTGGGAGTCAGTAGGCTGGTAATGGATATTGGTGGACAGTCTATCACCAGAAATTGAGACAGGGAGGTCAAGGAAGGGAAGGGAAGTGTCAGTGATGGATCACGTGAAAATTATGGAGGGTGGAAATTTGAAGCAAAATTATTATTTTTTTCCAGGTCCAGACGAGAGCATGAAGCAGGTGCTGTTGTTGTCTGGTGTACTGACCTCTACCTCGCAGAGGCTGAGCACCATCTCACAGGCACTTCCTTCTACCTCTCCCTGGACCACGACCCCACCACCGAACATCAAGCCATTGTTTCCAGGACTGTCACTGACCTCATCTCCTCTGGAGATCTTCCCTCCACAGCTTCCAACCTCATAGTCTCCCAACCTCAGAAAACCCGCTTCTACCTCCTACCCAAAATCAAGAAGCAGGACTGTCCCAGTAGACCAATCGTGTCAGCCTGCTCCTGCCCCACGGAACTGATTTCTTCCTATCTTGACTCTGTTCTCTCCCCCCTTGCCCAGTCTCTTCCCACCTACATCCGCGATTCCTCTAATGCCCTACATCATATCAACAATTTCCAGTCCCCAGGCCCCAACCGCCTCCTCTTCACCATGGACGTCCAATCCCTTTATACCTCCATCCCACACGTGGATTGCCTGAGGGCCCTCCACTTCTTCCTTGAACAGAGACCCGAACAATCCCCATCCACTACTACTCTCCTCTATCTGTCGGAACTTGTTCTCTCACTGAACGATTTCTCCTTAAACTCATCTCAATTCCTCCAAATAAAAAGTGTGGCTATGGGTACCTGCATGGGCCCCAGTTATGCCTGCCTCTTTTTGGGGTATGTGGAACATTCCTTGCTCCTGTCCTACTCAGTCCCCTTCCCACAACTCTTCCTCCAGTACATCATTTTTTGGTGCCGTTTCATGATCTCGTCATGCTCTATCCAATTTCCACCCCTCCATCATTTTCACATGATCCATCACTGACACTTCTCTTCCCTTCTTCGACCTCTCAGCCTCAATTTCTGGTGATAGACTGTCCCCCAATATTCATTACAAGCCAACGACTCCCACAGCTACCTCAACTACAGCTCCTCACACCCCGCTTCCTGTAAGGACTCCATCCCATTTTCTCAGTTCCTTCACCTCCGTTGCATCTGTTCTGGTGATGCCACTTTCAAAAACAGTTCCTCTGACATGTCTTCCTTCTTCCTTAACCGAGGTTTCCCACCCACGGTGGTTGACAGGGCCCTCAACCGTGTCTGAACCATTTCCTGCACCGCTGCCCTCACACCTTCCTCTCCCTCCCAAAAGCATGAGAGGGGCCCCTTATCCTCACTTATCACCCCACCAGCCTCAGCATTCAAAGGATCATATTCTGCCATTTCCTACAAATCCAGCATGATGCCACCACCAAACACATCTTCCCTTCACCCCCACTATTGGCATTCCATAGTGACTGTTCCCTCTGGGACATCCTGGTCCACTCCTCCATCACCCCCTACACCTCAACACCCTCCCACGGCACCTTCCCATGCAACTGCAGAAGATGCAATACCTGCCCCTTTACTTCCCCCCTTCTCATCGTCCAAGGCCCCAAACACTCCTTTCAAGTGAAGCAGCATTTCACTTGCACTTCCCTCAATTTGGTCTACTGCATTCGCTGCTCCCAATGTGGTCTCCTCTACATCGGAGAGACCAAACGCAGACTGGGTGACCGCTTTGTGGAACACCCTCTGTCTGTCCTCAAACATTACCCAGACCTCCCTGTCACTTGCCATTTCAACACTCCACCCTGCTCTCTTGCCCACATGTCCGTCCTTGGCCTGCTGCAATGTTCTAGTGAAGCTCAACGCAAACTGGAGGAACAGCACCTCATTTTCCGATTAGGTATTTTACAGCCTTCTGGACTGAATATTTTCAACAACTTCAGATCATGAACTTTCTCCTCCATCCTCACCCTTTTTTGATCCCCTTTCTTCAAATATTCATTTTTAAATTTTTATATATATTTTTTTCCTGCCTATTTTTATTACTATTATATTTTTAAAAATTTATTTCCATTTTTATTCATTGTTTATCCCCACCTTTTAGCCTATTTCGATCTTTTCCCCCACACCTTCCCCTCCCCTCACCCCACCCCCGCCAGGTCTATCTGTCACTTACTCTGCTTTCTACTCTTAATGTCACCATTCGCACCTCCTTTAGCCAGTATCACCACAATCAACACCTCTTTGACCTCTTGTATATGACATCTTTTGCAATCTCTCCTTTGCCTCCACCTATCGCTGACCTTCTGTCCCGCTTCAATTGCCCCACCCCACTTTAATATTAAGTATTTCACCACATTTTTATTTCTCTTTAGCTCTGAAGAAGAGTCATACGGACTCGAAACGTTAACTCTGTCTTCCTCTCCGCAGATGCTGTCAGACTTGCTGAGCTTTTCCAGCAATTTTTGCTTTTGTTTGTAACTCTAACTCAAGCTTCTCCCATATCCATCATTCCTTTGTTCCTTTTACAATCTTCAAATTCCATTGATTAAGAGATAGACTGTTGGTCCTGTCCCTCAGTTAGCTGGATCCGCTGTGGGGGATGTGACGGGTTAGCCCAAAGTTCATCGACTTTCGGCCGGACTGGACGATTCCGGCAGCATGCAGGGGTCAATAAATCCCAGCCAAAGCCCCAGATGCTTCATTGCCCTCGCTGCATCGCCAACAGCTCATAATCTCACCCGGTTTAGGTGGTAAATATTTTCAAGCTGAAGGTTATAGATGAAGGTCTAACAAACAGTGAAGGCCCAGCCCCGTTCCTGTTATTTCTGGAGCCCATTATAAGAAGCTCTTTCTATTTTTGTATTTCAGGCTTATGTGCATACAGCTTCCACTCATTCAATGTTATTTGTAATCCTCGATTGAGAGCATCACCAGTTTAGCAACAGCTAAACAGGCAAAAGCTCCGAGAGCTGAAAGATAGAGGGAAAAAGGAAAATTGAATACTGGATCACCAGCAAACACAATTTTGAGCTTGAAGGCAGAGGTACATTATTTATCAGTGCACGCCGAGCCAGATCATCGAGTAGATATTACCATATCTAATCTGGTAGCTGTCACTGAGTGTAATGAGGATTAACACTCTAGTCTATATTACGACTATCCTTCACCTTAATGAACACGAGATAACTGCCCATAATCAGTAAACTGTCAGACAATTTAAAAAAACACAGCAGAAGAAACTTTAAAGTGGCTCTTTCCGTGAGCCATCCAGCAACTCAATTAAGGAAAGAAAAAACTTTAAAAAGCATTGACTTGCTGTGAGTGTTCACTTAAAGATTTTCTATACAGTCGCTGACCTTCAGCTTCCTGAATTGGTAGCTTCCAAGTTTTTAAATGCCAAATTTAGTCAACCAACAAATAAAGTGCACTTAATCTCGTTCCAGCATGACAAGGCCAATAGCGCAAATAACATTGCCTGTCAAATTTCCAAAAAGCAGCTTTCTGTTTCTCTAACAAAGAGGACTTGCAACAAGGACTATAAAATGAATGCCGTTGGTCCCTATCACTACTGATGTTTGAATTTCACATTGGACAAATTTGCATTGTTTATGCATCATTGCTTATAGCATCAATGCCATGGGGCACAGCCAAGGAGATTATACTGAGCCTTGTGAAAACAGGCATCAAATATGTTAACTGAGGAATTACTGGTGGCAAGGCTGATGATGGGCAAGCATTTCACATATTGGTGATATTCCTCAGCTAAGTTTCAGTGGGATAATGAACCAACGGGGAAAAAAAAAAATCCTGGAACTCCCTCCCAAACAACACTGTGGGATAACTTTTACCTCATGGGCTGCAGTCGTTTAAGAAGGAGGTTCACCAAACAATACAGAGAATTGAATTTAGTTGCGTTTCAGATATAAAATCTTTGATTATGAGGCATTGGTTTACGGAACCACGACAGCCAAGATATTGCTGTCTGCCTTTATCACACAGGCTTTAACCTACCTATTCCCAGGATGTCCAAACTCACTTCCCAGCCATTGAACTGCTTTTGAGGTGCTGTACTTGAGTTTATATAGGCAACTATGGAAGCCAAATTATGCAATGGCAAGATGGCATAAAAGGAAAATTGGAGATACAGGAGGAACTTTTTTATTGATAAGGTGATCAATACCAGCACAGGCGTTGGAACAAGAAACTTAAGGGGTTTGAAGAACATTACAGATTCTTATCAACAAATCAATTGGAGCATTGTGTCCAATTCTAGGCACCACAGTTTATGAAGGACGTAAAGGTTCGAGAGGGGTCGGACAAAAAATTTATGAAATAGTTCCAGGAACGGGGGACCTGAGGTATGTGGTTAGATTGGTGAAATTGGTGTTGTTTTCCTTAGTGAAGAGAAGGTTGAGAGGGGATTTAATAGAGGTGTTCAAAATCACGAGGGACCTTGAGGGAGTATGTCGGGAGAAATTGTTCACATAATTGTTCCATCAAGAACCAGAGGAATCTTTGATTTAAGGTGATTGGCAAAAGATTCAACTTTTTTGCATAATGAGTGGTTAGGATCTGGAATATGCAAGAGGTTATAGGAAGCTAATTCAATTATGGCTTTCAAAAGGGAATTGAGTAATCATCTGAAGAGAAGAAGCTTGTCGAGCTACTGGGGAAGAGTGGGTTAGTGAGACTAGCTGAGTTGCTCTTGTAGAGAGCCAGTAAGGACATATGGGCCAAAATACGTCCTCTGTGCTGTAACCATTTGATGATTTGATAGTTCTACGAAATAGGATTCACACTACAGCCAAATAACAATGACATAAGTAAACAGATAATCTGTTTTGGTGGCTTCAGTCAAGGTCTAATTTTTGGCCAGGACATTGACAGCACTGCAATGGCATCTTCAGATAATGAAGTGGGATATTGTAGCACGTAGAGTCTCAATTTAATGTCCCATCTGAAAGACAATTTAATGTCCTGTCAGAAAAGATAGGATAAAGCCTGTGTGAAAATGGTAGACAGAAATATTTTGCTGTTGTGCTTCCATAAACTGATGCCTCATAATAATTAATTATTTTATGTCCGAAACGCAAATAAATTCAAATTGCTATATTGTTTGGTGAACCTTCTTAAACTACTGTGGCCCTTGAGGTAGAAGTTATTGCACAGTGTTGTTGGGGAGGGAGTTCCAGGATTTTGACCCAGCGATAATATAGGAATGTCTAATAAACATCCAAATTGGCTGGTGTGTGTGATTGGAACTTGTAGTTGGTGGTGTTCCATGCAACTGCTAGCCTCGTCCTTCTAGGTGGTGAAAGTCACAGGTTTGGGATGTCCTGTGGAATAAGCCTTGGCAGGTTGTTGCAGTGCATCTTTGTAAATGGTACACACTGCTGCCACTGTACGTCGGTGGTGGTTGGTGTGGATATTTAAGGTGGTGGATGGGTATCGATAAAGCAGCTTGCTTTTTTCAGGCAAGTGTTGAATTTCTTGAACTTCGAATGTATTACTTAACCTCATCTGACAGTCTTCATGAAAACCATTTATAACAATTTGGAGATGGGAGTGCACTTCATAAAAGTCCTTAAGATTAATTAGAATAAAACATTTTCATGCAAATAGAAACTACAATAACCCAAGTAATTCTCAACCAAAAAAGTAACAGTTCCAATTTGGAAAGTATCACTGTGTACTCAGCAAAATATGTCAGAGTTTATAATTGGACAACATATTTATTTCAGAATTGGGAAATCCTTACAACTCATAATTGAAAGTCATTTGCGATGTAAAAGACTTTAAATTAAGTAAAATCAAAAGAAAGACTTGGATTTACATAGCGTCATTCATGATGTCCCAAAGTGCTTTACAGTCAATGAAGTATTTTTTAAAGTGTAGTCACTGTTATAAAGTAGGAACTACAGCAGCCAATTTGTGCACAGCAATGCTCCCACAAACAGCAGTATGATAAAGAGCAGGTAACCTGTTTTAGTGATGTTGATTGAGTTAGAGACATTGGCCCAGGATACTAAGGGAAACTCCCTGGCTTTTCTTCAACAAAGTTCCATGGGATCTTTTACATTCACTTGAGAGGGAAAATAGAACCTTGGTTTAATGTCTGATCTGAAAGATAGCATGTCTGACAGTACAGCACTCTCTCAGTGCTGGCATTGGAGTTTCAGCCTGACTTATGGAGGTGAAATTTGTTTAAACACATTTTCGGGCATCTTTGTGCCTGATTATGGAAGCCTGAGAACTCTGAGAAATTGGTTTTCTGTGCTCGATGGTAACCATAGCGGCAAGCTGTGGGCATCAACTGGGCACCATGATACAACTCACTGGTCCATGCCTTCTTGATTCTAGTCATTCTGGTGTCAAGTCAATTGCTGGACAAGACGCAAGACCAGAAATGGAGGACCGGGGTGGGATGGGGGTGGGGGTGGTGTGCAGGTGGGTTGGTGGCAAACAGGAGAGGCTGAGTGTACAGGTCTAAAACACCCCACAGCTTTGCAGTGGAGCCAAGATGAACACTGCTGTTCTTATCCACTGTACATCAATATAAGTAAAAATTGGAAAAGCGATGGGAGGCACTGCTAAATGCATCTTTCCAATTCGAGTATGCACCCGTTATCCTTGCTCACTGCTTCCCACCTTTGAACCAATTCCCTACCCATTTCAACAGTTATTTCCAATTCTATGCACAATAATTTTTGTTAGTAATCTCTTGTGTAAAACCTTATCAAGCGCCTTCTGGAAGTCCATGAAACTGACAGACATAGACAATTCCCTATGTACTATGATACATCTTTGAAAATTCAACCAGCTTCATTCAGCATGACATACCCTTTAAAAATCTGTGCTATCTCTCTCTGATCAGTTTAGATTTTTCATAGTAATGAGACACCGTGCCCAAAAGAACAGAATCTGGTCACCTCCCCACAACAGACATCAGTAAAGTGATGGAAGGGGGAAGGGGTCATCAACAGTGCTATCAAGCAGCACTTGCTTAGCAATAACCCGCACACTGACGCCCAGTTTGGGTTCCGCCAGGACCACTCAGTTCCTGACTTAATTACAGCCTTCGTTCAAAGATGGACAAAAGAGCTGAATTCAAAAGGTGAGGTGAGAGTGAAACATCAAAGCCACATTTGGCTGAACGTGGCATCAAGGAGCCCTATCAAAACTGGAGTCAATGGGGATCAAAGGGAAAACTCTCCAATGGTTGGAGTCATACCTAGCACAAAGGAAGATGGTTGTGGTTGTTGGAGGTCAGTCATCTCAGCTCCAGGATATCACTGCAGGAGTTCCTCAGGGTAGTATCCTCGGCCCAACCATCTTCAGCTGCTTCATCAATAACCTTCCTTCCATCATAAGGTCAGAAGTGGGGATGTTCGCTAATGATTGCACAAGTGCCAGGCAATGACCATTTCCAACAACAGAGAATCTAACCATTACCTCTTGACATTCAATGACATTACCATCACTGAATCCCCAACTATCAACATCCTCGGGATTACCATTGACTGGAAACTGAACTGGACGAGCCATATAAATACTGTGGCTACAAGAGCAGGTCAGAGGCTAGGAATCCTGTAGTGAGTAACTCGCCTTCTGTCTCCCCAAAGCTTGTCCACCATCTACAAGGCACAAGTCAGGAGTTTGATGGAATACTCTCCACTTGCCTGGATGAGTGCAGCTCCAACAACACTCATGATGCTTGACATCATCCAGGACAAAGCAACCCACTTGATTGGCACCACATCCAAAGCATTCACTCCCTCTATCACTGCTGCTCAGTAGCAACAGTGTGTACCATCTTCAAGATGCACTGCAGGAATTCACCAAGGCTCCATAGACAGCACCTTCTAAACCCAAGACCACTACCATCTAGAAAGACAAGGGCAGCAGAAACATGGGAACACCACCACCTTGAAGTTCCCTTCCAAGTCAGTCACCATCCTGACTTGGAAATATATTGCCATTCCTTCACTGTCGCTGGGTCAAAATCCTGGATCTGCACTGTGGGTGTACCTACACCACATGGACTGTAGCGGTTGAAGAAGGCAGTTCCCCACCATCTTCTCAGGGGCAACAAGGGATGGGCAATAAATGCTGGCCCAGCCAACGAAGCCCACATCCTGTGAATGTATTAAAAAAAAGATATGAAATTGATAGGTTTCTAATTTTCTGATTTCTCTTTCTTACCTTTCTTAAATAATTTGCCATTGCCATTCTCCACTCCCAGAGAACAATTCCTGAAGTGAGAGAGTTTTGGAAGATTTTGACAAATGCAAAAAACAATTTCCTTACCTACTTTTTTTAAAACCCTGAGCTTGAAGTCATAAGACCTGGGGGATTTTTCTACCTTTGGATTCTATGCGTAGGCTGTACGTTCCAGCAATAGGCTGATCCAATAAAACAATATATTCCTTCGGTTGTCTGTAATAGGCAGAGTACAGAAAATGCTCAAAAAGCTCACTTACCTAAAGGCAAAACAAAATCTCAACCTTTTGATATGTTTCTGTGATTGGGCAGCAATTGCTGAACAATCCAGAGTATGCTAATAACTACACTAATAGCCAATCTAAGATAATCAGTCAAATTTGTAATATAAAAACAAAAACACTGCGGATGCTGGAAATCCAAAACAAAAACAGAATTACCTGGAAAAACTCAGCAGGTCTGCCAGCATCGGCGGGGAAGAAAAGAGTTGACGTTTCGAGTCCTCAAGTCCCTTCGACAGAACTTGAGTGAATCCAAGAAAGGGGTGAAATATAACCTGGTTTAAGGTGTGTGGTGGGGTGGGGGGCGGGGTTTGGATGGGGGGAGAGAAGTGGAGGGGGGTGGTGTGGTTGTAGGGACAAACAAGCAGTGATAGAAGCAGATCATCAAAAGATGTTACAGACAACAAAACAAAGGAACAAATAGGTGTTAAAGTGGTGATTTTATCTAAACGAATGTGCTAATTAAGAATGGATGGTAGGACACTCAAGGTATAGCTCTAGTGGGGGTGGGGAGAGCATAAAAGATTTAAAAATATTTAAAAATAATAGAAATAGGTGGGAAAAGAAAAATCTATATAATTTATTAGAAAAAAACAAAAGGAAGGGGGAAGAAACAGAAAGGGGGTGGCACTTTACAGCCTTCCGGACTGAATCTTGAATTCAACAGCTTTAGATCTTGAGCTCCCTCCTCCATCCCCACCCCCTTTCTGTTTCTTCCCCCTTCCTTTTGTTTTTTCCAATAAATTATATAGATTTTTCTTTTTCCACCTATTTCCATTATTTTTAAATATTTTTAAATCTTTTATGCTCCCCCCACACCCACTAGAGCTATACCTTGATTGCCCTACCATCCATTCTTAATTAGCACATTCGTTTAGATAATATCGCCAACTTCAACACCTATGTGGTCTTTTGTTCTGTTGTCTGTGACATCGTTTGATGATCTGCTTCTATCACTGTTTGTTTGTCCCTACAACCACACCAACCCCCCTCCACTTCTCTCCCCGACCCAAAACTCCCCCGTCACACACACACACCTTAAACCAGCTAATATTTCACCGCTTTCTTGGATTCACTCAAGTTCTGTCGAAGTGTCAAGAGGACTCGAAATGTCAACTCTTTTCTTCTCCGCCGATGCTGCCAGACCTGCTGAGTTTTTCCAGGTAATTCTGTTTTTGTTTTGGATTTCCAGCATCCGCAGTTTTTTTGTTTTAATCTCTGTGTTTAATTGACTGCCACTGCTCTTCAAGAAATGCCTACATCCTTGAAGAAGTTCTGTTCGTCTCTGCGACAAGATTTGGGTATCTCTCTTTTGCCTTGCTCAGCTTCATTGCTTTCCATTTCTCTCCTGGTGTTTGACAAGGTGTTTACTAAAACCCGCTTTCACAGCCATATCTCCTTTCTCAGTGACTGTCTCTGTCTCCGACTTACCCCACGTGGATTTCAACTGAGATTCCACCCCTCATGTTTCGAACCCACCCAGGATTACAGGTATCTTCGGGACATAAAACGTTTCTCGGACTGTTGTTCCCGTCACATTCTGAGATCCACACTCAGTGCCATGCGCCGCCATATGAACACACTCGACCTCTCCCTCCAGCAGCACCGCCGTACCCTTTTTCAAAGCTGCGCGTGCCCCCAGTTTCATTTTATTCTTCATCTCATCCGACGCCTCAACAAGAAACGTTTTCTCTTTCTCTCAAGTGCTAAGGAACGCAAGCTCCAACAACTCATCGACACCAACACCCATCTAGGACCCCCCACCCCTGCCTGTCCCTCCGTCCCCACCCTTTCTTCCAATCCCAGCCCCAGCCGTGTATTCACTATACCCCCTGACCTTCCCGTCTCTGACGCTGAACGTTCAGTGCTCAGCAAAGGACTTAGTTTCAAACGCTTACGCCCTCACCTCAATGAATTTTGGGCTCGGTACGATGCTTCCGCCGTCTTCGTCTCTGGGCTCACTTCTTTGGGCAGGAGTCCTCTCCCCGTTCAATGGATCCTTTCACCCACATCCAATACTCTCCCTCCACCTGGACCCCTCCCTCTGGATTCTTACCTTCTCTTGATTGTTTCATTGAGAACTGTCGGCGCGACATTAATCGTCTCAATTTCTCTGCTCCTCTCACCCATTCTAATCTCTCTCTTTCTGAACTTACTGCACTCCATTCTCTCAGGACCAACCCTGACATTGTCATCAAACCCGCTGACAAGGGTGGTGCTGTTGTTGTCTGGCGTACTGACCTCTACCTCGCGGAGGCTGAGTGTCAACTCGCAGACACTTCCTCCTACCTCTCCCTGGACCATGACCCCACCACTGAACATCAAGCCATTGTTTCCAGGACTGTCACTGACCTCATCTCCTCTGGGGATCTTCCTCCCACAGCTTCCAACCTGATAGTTGCCCAACCTCGGACGGCCCGCTTCTATCTCCTACCCAAAATCCACAAACAAAACTGCCCCGGTAGACTGATGGTCTCAGCTTGCTCCTGCCCCACAGAACTCATTTCTCGTTATCTTTACTCCCTTCTCTCTCCCCTTGTCCAGTCCCTTCCCACCTACATCTGTGATTCCTCTGACACCTTACGTCACATCAACAATTTCCAGTTCCCTGGCCCCAACCGCTTCCTCTTCACCATGGACGTCCAATCCCTCTACACCTCCATCCCCCACCAGGATGGTCTGAGGGCCCTTAGCTTCTTACTCGAACAGAGGCCCGAACAATCCCCATCCACCATTACTTTCTTCCGTCTGGCTGAACTTGTTTTCACACTGAACAATTTCTCCTTCAACTCCTCTCACTTCCTCCAAATAAAAGGTGTGGCTATGGGTACCCTCATGGGCCCCAGCTGTGCCTGTCTCTTTATGGTGTATGTGGAACATTCCTTGTTCCAGGCCTTAACTGGCCCCCTCTCACAACTCTTTCTCCGGTACATCGATGAGTACTTCGGTGCTGCTTCATGCTCTCGTCGGGACTTGGAAAAATTTATTAATTTTGCTTCCAATCTCCACCCCTCCATCATTTTCACGTGGTCCATCTCTGACGCTTCCCTTCCCTTCCTTGACCTCTCTGTCTCAATCTCTGGTGATAGACTGTCCACCAATATGCATTACAAACCTACCAACTCCCACAGCTATCTCGACTACAGCTCCTGACACCCCGCTTCCTGTAAGGACTCCATCCCATTCTCTCAGTTCCTTCACCTCCGTCGCATCTGTTCTGATGATGCTACATTCAAAAACAGTTCCTCTGACATGTCCTCCTTCTTCCTTAACCGAGGTCTTCCACCCATGGTCGTTGACAGGGCCCTCAACCGTGTCCGGCCCTTCTCCCGCGCATCCGCCCACATGCCTTCTCCCCCCTCCCAGAAACATGATTGGGTCCCCCTTGTCCTCGCTTATCACCCCGTCAGCCTCCGCATTCAAAGGATCATCCTCCGCCATTTCCGCCAACTCCAGCATGAGGCCACCACCAAACACATCTTCCCTTCACCCCCCCCATCGGCATTCCGTAGGGATCGTTCCCTCCGGGACACCCTGGTCCACTCCTCCATCACCCCCTACTCCTCAACCCCCTCCTACGGCACCACCCCATACCCACGCAAAAGATGTAACACCTGCCCCTTCACTTCCTCTCTCCTCGCCGTCCAAGGGTCCAAACACTCCTTTCAAGTGAAGCAGCATTTCACTTGCATTTCCCCCAACTTAGTCTACTGCATTCGTTGCTCTCCTCTACATTGGAGAGACCAGACGTAAACTGGGCGACCGCTTTGCAGAACACCTGCGGTCTGTCCACAAGAATGACCCAAACCTCCCTGTCGCTTGCCAATTTAACACTCCTCGCTTGCCCAAGTGTCTGTCCTTGGCTTGCTGCATTGTTCCAGTGAAGCCCAATGCAAACTGGAGGAACAACACCTCATCTTCCGACTAGGCACTTTACAGCCTTCCGGACTGAATATTGAATTCAACAGCTTTAGGTCTTGAGCTCCCTCCCCCATACCCAACCCCTTTCTGTTTCTTCCCCCTTCCTTTTGCTTTTTCCAATAAATTATATAGATTTTTCTTTTCCCACCTATTTCCATTATTTTTAAATATTTTTAAATCTTTTATGCTCCCCCCACCCCTACTAGAGCTATACCTTGAGTGCCCTATCATCCATTCTAAATTAGCACATTTGTTTAGATAACATCACCAACTTTAACACGTATGTGTTCCTTTGTTCTGTTGTCTGTGACATGTTTTGATGATCTGCTTCTATCACTGCTTGTTTGTCCGTACAACCACACCAACCCCCTCCACTTCTCTCCCCCCACCCAAATACCCCCCACCACACACACAACTAAAACCAGATTATATTTCACCGCTTTCTTGGATTCACTCAAGTTCTGTCGAAGTGTCAAGAGGACTCGAAACGTTAACTCTTTTCTTCTTCGCCGATGCTGCCAGACATACTGAGTTTTTCCAGGTAATTCTGTTTCTGTTTTGGATTTCCAGCATCTGCAGTTTTTTTTGTTTTAATCTCTGTGTTTAATTGACTGCCACTGCTCTTCAGGAAATGCCTACCTCCTTGAAGAAGTTCTGTTCGTCTCTGCGACAAGATTTTGGTACCTCTCATCCGACGCCTCAACAAGAAACTTTTTCTCTTTCTCTCAAGTGCTAAGGAACGCAAGCTCCAACAACTCATTGACACCAACACCCATCTAGGAACCTCCCCCCCTGCCTGTCCCTCCGTCCCCACCCCATCTTCCAATCCCAGCGCCAGCCGTGTATTCACTATACCCCCTGACCTTCCCCTCTCTGACGCTGAACGTTCAGTGCTCAGCAAAGGACTTAGTTTCATACCCTTACGCCCTCACCTTAATGAATTTTGGGCTCGGCACGATGCTGAACTCTTCTTCCTCCATCTTCGTCTCCGGGCTCACTTCTTTGGGCAGGAGTCCTCTCCCAGTTCAACGGATCCTTTTACCCATCTCCAATATTCTCCCTCCACCTGGACCCCTCCCTCTGGATCCTTACCTTCTCTTGATCTTTTCATTGAGAACTGTCGGCTCGACTTTAGTCGTCTCAATTTCTCTGCTCCTCTCACCCATTCTAATCTCTCTCTTTCTGAACTTACTGCAATCCATTCTCTCAGGTCCAACCCTGACATTGTCATCAAACCCGCTGACAAGGGTGATGCTGTTGTTGTCTGGCGCACTGACCTCTACCTCGCGGAGGCTGAGTGTCAACTCGCAGACACTTCCTCCTACCTCTCCCTGGACCATGACCCCACCACTGAACATCAAGCTATTGTTTCCAGGACTGTCACTGACCTCATCTTCTCTGGGGATCTTCCTCCCACAGCTTCCAACCTGATAGTTGCCCAACCTCGGACGGCCCGCTTCTACCTCCTACCCAAAATCCACAAACAGAACTGTCCCGGTAGACTGATCGTCTCAGTTTGCTCCTGCCCCACAGAACTCATCTCTCATTATCTTGACTCCCTTCTCTCTCCCCTTGTCCAGTCCCTTCCCACCTACATCCGTGATTCCTCTGTCACCTTACGTCACATCAAAAATTTCAAGTTCCCTGGCCCCAACCGCTTCCTCTTCACCATGGACGACCAATCCCTCTACACCTCCATCCTCCACCAGGATGGTCTGAGGGCCCTTAGCTTCTTCCTCGAACAGTGGCCCGAACAATACCCATCCACCACTACTCTCCTCCGTCTGGCTGAACATGTTCTCACACTGAACAATTTCTCCTTCAACTCCTCTCACTTCCTCCAAATAAAAGGTGTGGCTATGGGTACCCACATGTGCCCCAGCTATGCCTGTCTCTTTATGGGGTATGTGGAACATTCCTTGTTCTAGTCCTACTCCGGCCCGCTTCCACAACTCTTTCTCCGGTACATCGATGATTACTTCGGTGCTGCTTCATGCTCTCGTCGGGACTTGGAAAAATTTATTAATTTTGCTTCCAATCTCCACCCCTCCATCATTTTCACGTGGTCCATCTCTGACACTTCCCTTCCCTTCCTTGACCTCTCTGTCTCAATCTCTGGTGATAGACTGTCCACCAATATCCATCACAAACCAACCGACTCCCACAGCTACCTCGACTACAGCTCCTCACACCCCGCTTCCTGTAAGAACTCCATCCCATTCTCTCAGTTCCTTCACCTCCGTCGCATCTGTTCTGATAATGCTACCTTCAAAAACAGTTCCTCTGACATGTCCTCCTTCTTCCTTAACCGAGGTTTTCCACCCACGGTCGTTGACAGGGCCCTCAACCGTGTCCGGCCCATCTCCCGCGCATCCGCCCTCATGCCTTCTCCCCCCACCCAGAAACATGATCGGGTTCCCCTTGTACTCACTTATCACCCCACCAGCCTCCGCATTCAAAGGATCATCCACCGCCATTTCCGCCAACTCCGGCATGAGGCCACCACCAAACACATCTTCCCTTCACCCCCCTTATGGGTATTCCGTAGGGATCGTTCCCTCCTGGACACCCTGGTCCACTCCTCCATCACTCCCTACTCCTCAACCCCCTCCTATGGCACCACCCCATGCCCACACAAAAGTTGTAACACCTGCCCCTTCACTTCCTCTCTCCTCACCGTCCAAGGGTCCAAACACTCCTTTCAAGTGAAGCAGTATTTCACTTGCATTTCCCCCAACTTAGTCTACTGCATTCGTTGCTCCCAATGTGGTCTCCTCTACATTGGAGAGACCAAACGTAAACTGGGCGACTGCTTTGCAGAACACCTGCGGTCTGTCCGCAAGAATGACCCAAACCTCCCTGTCACTTACCAATTTAACACTCCACCCTGCTCACTTGCCCACATGTCTGTCCTTGACTTGCTGCATTGTTCCAGTGAAGCCCAACGTAAACTGGAGGAACAACACCTCAACTTCCGACTAGGGACTTTACAGCCTTCTGGACTGAATATTGAATTCAACAGTTTTAGGTCTTGAGCTCCCTCCTCCATCCCCACCCCCTTTCTGTTTCCCCCTTCCTTTTGTTTTTTCCAATAAATTATATAGATTTTTCTTTTCCTACCTATTTTCATTATTTTTAAATATTTTTAAATCCTTTATGCTCCCCCCACCCCTACTAGTGCTATACCTTGAGTGCCCTATCATCCATTCTTAATTAGCACATTTGTTGAGATAATATCACCAACTTTAACTCCTATGTGTTCCTTTGTTCTGTTGTCTGTGACATGTTTTGATGATCTGCTTCTATCACTGCTTGTTTGTTCCCACAACCACACCAACCCCCTCCACTTCTCTCCCCCGACCCAAACACCCCCCACCACACACACACCTTAAACTAGATTATATTTCACCGCTTTCTTGGATTCATTCAAGTTCTGTCGAAGTGTCAAGAGGACTCGAAACGTCAAATCTTTTCTTCTTCGCCGATGTGGCCAGACATGCTGAGTTTTTCCAGGTAATTCTGTTTTTGTTTTGGATTTCCAGCATCTGCAGTTTTTTTGTTTTAATCTCTGTGTTTAATTGACTGCCACTGCTCTTCAAGAATTGCCTACCTCCTTGAAGAAGTTCTGTTCGTCTCTGCGACAAGATTTGGGTATCTCTCTTTTGCCTTGCTCACCTTCATTGCTTTCCATTTCTCTCCTGGTGTTTGACAAGGTGTTTACTAAAACCCGCTTTCACAGCCATATCTCCTTTCTCAGTGACTGTCTCCGTCTTCGACTTACCCCACGTGGATTTCAACTGAGAGTCCACCCCTCATGTTTCGAACCCACCCAGGATTTCAGGTATCTCCAGGACATAAAACGTTTCTCGGACTGTTGTTCCCGTCACGTTCTGAGATCCACACAGTGCCAAGCACCGCCATATGAACACACTCGACCTCTCCCTCCAGCAGCACCACCGTACCCTTTTTCAAAGCTGCGCGTGCCCCCAGTTTCATTTTCTTTTCCGTCTCATCCGACGCCTCAACAAGAAACTTTTTCTGTTTCTCTCAAGTGCTAAGGAACGCAAGCTGCAACAACTCATCGACACCAACACCCATCTAGGACCCTCCACCCCTGCCTGTCCCTCCGTCCCCACCCCATCTTCCAATCCCAACCCCAGCCGTGTATTCACTATACCCCCTGACCTTCCCCTCTCCGATGCTGAACGTTCAGTGCTCAGCAAAGGACTTAGTTTCATACCCTTACGCCCTCACCTTAATGAATTTTGGGCTCGGCATGATGCTGAACTCTTCTTCCGCCGTCTTCATCTCCGGGCTCACTTCTTTGGGCAGTTCAACGGATCCTTTTACCCATCTCCAATATTGTCCCTCCACCTGGACCCCTCCCTCTGGATTCTTACTTTCTCTTGATCTTTTCATTGAGAACTGTCGGTGTAACATTAGTCATCTCAATTTCTCTGCTCCTCTCACCCATTCTAATCTCTCTCTTTCTGAACTTACTGCACTCCATTCTCTCAGGTTCAACACTGACATTGTCATCAAACCCGCTGACAAGTGTGGTGCTGTTGTTGTCTGGCGCACTGACCTCTACCTCGCGGAGGCTGAGCGTCAACTCGCAGACACTTCCTCCTACCTCTCCCTGGAGCATGAACCCACCACTAAACATCAAGCCATTGTTTCCAGGACTGTCACTGACCTCATCTTCTCTGGGGATCTTCCTCCCACAGCTTCCAACCTGATAGTTGCCCAACCTCGGACGGCCCGCTTCTACCTCCTACCCAAAATTCACAAACAGAACTGTCCCGGTAGAGCGATTGTCTCAGCTTGCTCCTGCCCCACAGAACTCATTTCTCGTTATCTTGACTCCCTTCTCTCTCCCCTTGTCCAGTCCCTTCCCACCTACATCTGTGATTCCTCTGACACCTTACGTCACATCAACAATTTCCAGTTCCCTGGCCCCAACCGCTTCCTCTTCACCATGGACGACCAATCCCTCTACACCTCCATCCCCCACCAGGATGGTCTGAGGGCCCTTAGCTTCTTACTCGAACAGAGGCCTGAACAATCCCCATCCACCATTACTTTCTTCCGTCTGGCTGAACTTGTTCTCACACTGAACAATTTCTCCTTCAACTCCTCTCACTTCCTCCAAATAAAAGGTGTGGCTATGGGCACCCTCATGGGCCCCAGCTGTGCCTGTCTCTTTATGGTGTATGTGGAACATTCCTTGTTCCAGGCCTTAACTGGCCCCCTCTCACAACTCTTTCTCCGGTACATCGATGAGTACTTCGGTGCTGCTTCATGCTCTCGTTGGGACTTGGAAAAATTTATTAATTTTGCTTCCAATCTCCACCCCTCCATCATTTTCACGTGGTCCATCTCTGACACTTCCCTTCCCTTCCTTGACCTCTCTGTCTCAATCTCTGGTGATAGACTGTCCACCAATATGCATTACAAACCTACCAACTCCCACAGCTATCTCGACTACAGCTCCTGACACCCCGCTTCCTGTAAGGACTCCATCCCATTCTCTCAGTTCCTTCACCTCCGTCGCATCTGTTCTGATGATGCTACCTTCAAAAACAGTTCCTCTGACATGTCCTCCTTCTTCCTTAACTGAGGTTTTCCACCCATGGTCGTTGACAGGGCCCTCAACCGTGTCCGGCCCATCTCCCGCGCATCCGCCCACACGCCTTCTCCCCCCTCCCAGAAACATGATTGGGTCCCCCTTGTCCTCGCTTATCACCCCGTCAGCCTCCGCATTCAAAGGATCATCCTCCGCCATTTCCGCCAACTCCAGCATGAGGCCACCACCCAACACATCTTCCCTTCACCCCCCCATCGGCATTCCGTAGGGATCGTTCCCTCCGGGACACCCTGGTCCACTCCTCCATCACCCCCTACTCCTCAAACCCCTCCTATGGCACCACCCCATACCCACGCAAAAGATGTAACACCTGCCCCTTCACTTCCTCTCTCCTCGCCATCCAAGGGTCCAAACACTCCTTTCAAGTGAAGCAGCATTTCACTTGCATTTCCCCCAACTTAGTCTACTGCATTCGTTGCTCCCAATGTGGTCTCCTCTACATTGGAGAGACCAAACGTAAACTGGGCGACCGCTTTGCAGAACACCTGCGGTCTGTCCGCAAGAATGACCCAAACCTCCCTGTCGCTTGCCAATCTAACACTCCACCCTGCTCGCTTGTCCACATGTCTGTCCTTGACTTGCTGCATTGTTCCAGTGAAGCCCAACGCAAACTGGAGGAACAACACCTCATCTTCCGACTAGGCACTTTACAGCCTTCCGGACTGAATATTGAATTCAACAACTTTAGGTCTTGAGCTCCCTCCTCCATCCCCACCCCCTTTCTGTTTCTTCCCCCTTCCTTTTGTTTTTTCCAATAAATTATATAGATTTTTCTTTTCCCACCTATTTCCATTATTTTTAAATATTTTTAAATATTTTATGCTCCCCCCACCCCCACTAGAGCTATACCTTGAGTGCCCTACCATCCATTCTTAATTAGCACATTTGTTTAGATAATATCACCAACTTTAACATGTATGTGTTCCTTTGTTCTGTTGTCTTTGACATCTTTTGATGATCTGCTTCTATCATTGCTTGTTTGTCCCTACAACCACACCAACTCTCTCCACTTCTCTGCCCCCACCCAAACCCCCGCCCCACCCCGGCACACACACCTTAAATCAGCTTATATTTCACCCCTTGGATTCACTCAAGTTCTATTGAAGGGTCATTAGGACTCGAAACGTCAACTCTTTTCTTCTCCGCCGATGCTGCCAGACCTGCTGAGTTTTTCCAGGTAAACTTGCAATATGGCTCATTTAGGTTTGCAAGAAATGACATACATTCACATGCAGGTACCCGTTCTCTGAAAATAAAAGGAATATTTTTGAGCTTTGCACCTTTTTTGAATTACCCAGCCTTCGGCCCTCCATTACTTTCTCTGTGGCAATGACTCGGCCAGTCAGAAGCAACTCGCCAACCAATCAGCACCCTTTTCTCCTGTAGTATAATCTGTTATGATTGTTTGAAATTTAGTATTCTTGCATTTGTCCTGATGAATGCAAAATGAAAAGTTTCGTCAATGTCTCTTTTCAGCAATATTCAAGATTTCTTTGAATTTAACATTTAACACAGTTGTTGCTTTCATTTTACACCTTGCTATACTATGAGAACTAATGTTTAATTACTGTCATTATAATCTATTTAGTATTTCCTGCAGAAGCTCTCCAAAAAATTATTGAGCAGCTGTGCATTTGAACAAACAATGCGTTGTAAGAGGCTAAAAAAAAATTCACCGACAGATGTTTTTGAAGAATAATGGGATATACTTTCAGTACAAGGAGGGAATATAGATAACTAGAGAACAAAGCAAAGCTTCTTGTCTTTAGAAGAACCCTGTGAGACCTTTAGGCCTCCTCCTGAGGTTCGCAACATCACAGATGTCAGTCTTCCAACCAATTAAATTCACTCCACGTGATATCAAGAAATGGCTAAAGGCACTTGATGCTGCAAGGGTTATGCACCCTGACAACATCCCAGCAATAATACTGAAGAACTGCGTTCCAGAACTGGCCACACCCCCAGCCAAGCTGTTCCAGTACAGCTACAGCACAGGCACATACCCGATAATGTAGAAAATTGCCCCATTATGTTGTCCAGAAAAAATAGGAAAAATTCAACCCGGCCAATTATCAGCCTCCTCTTGATCATCAGCAAAGTGGTGGAAGGTGTTGCCGACAGTGCTACCATGCAGCACTTACACAGCAATAACCTGCTTACTGACACTCTGTTTGGGTTCCACAAAGGCCCCTGACCTCCTCATGGCCTTAGTCCAAATGTGGAGAAAAGAGCTGGACTTGACGTGAGTTGACAGTGACTGACCTTGATGTCAAAATAGCATTTGACCAAGTGTGGCATCAAGGAGCCCTGGCAAATTGAGGTCAGTGAGAATCGGGGGAAGACTCTGTTTAGAATTATACCTGGCATAAAGGAAAAGGTTTGTGACTGTCAGAGTCCAATCACCTCAGTCCCAGAACATTGCTGCAGGTGTTGCTCAGGGTAGTATCCTAAGCCTAACCATCTTCAGCTGCTTCATGACCTTCCCTCCATCATGTGATCCAAACTAGGGATATTTGTTCTGTATCCATTCACAACTCTCCAGATACTGAAGCAGTCCGTGTCCATATGCAGCAAAACTTGGACAACATTCAGGATTGTGCTGATAAGTGACAAGTGACATTAGTGCCACACAAATGCCAGGCAATGACCATCTCCATCAAGCGAGAATCTAACCATCTCCCCTTGACATTCAATGGCATTACCAATGCTGAATCCCCCAATTTCCTGGGGGTTACCATTGACCAGAAGGGCAATTAAATTGATAACTGTGAATAGGTACCTGGGATATTCGAGAAGACTCAAGTTACATTTTTGCCCTCAAGCTGGCAAAGTAAGATATTTCATTTTTGATAACCCAGCATCGTACAAGAGGCATACACATAAGGGAGAATTTTCCCCTCATTGGAGGGGGTTGGACAGGAGTGGGCACGGGCGGGATTACAGCTGATCGTCACCCGCGATAGGCTGGGCGCCGCTATTTTGCATGAGTGGGCGAATTAAGGCCTGCCCAAGGTGATGCGCAGCCGGAAGCGCTGAGCGCTCCTTGTGTGGACAGGGGCAGTAGGCTGAGTCGGAACCTGTGCTCATTCACGCATGCGCAGGAAAGAGCGCAGAAATCTCCCTGAGGCACAAAACAGCCTCAAGGAGATTAGTTTGAATTTAATAAAGAAAAAATGTGTCACATGAGCTGGGACATGTCAATAAATTTTAATTAAAACATTTATTTAATTTATAAACCCTTCATGAAACCTCATCCCGCCCGTGGATGAAGTTTCATGATATATGTGAAGGCCGCCTGGGCTCTTCGCCTGCCCCCCTGCCAACCTTAAGGTTGGACGGGCAGCTCAGTTAATGATCTTAATTGGAATCTAAATGGCCTTAATAAGTGTTTGGCAGTTCGGCGGACATGCAGTCAACTCCGCCAAGCGCCCGCCGAGCGCCCGCCGAACTGAGGATCTGAATGACGCGCGGTGAAGTTGAGGCACACACCCGATTTCACCGTGTGTCATTTTACCCGTCGGCAAGTGGGGGTGGGTCCTCCTCACCAAACAGCAGATTCTGGCCATAAATTTGGAAGATGAAAGACAAGAAGATAGTCTAGATTTAATTACCTCATGAGTGACTAATGAAGGCAGTAACAGCCAATTTAATGGAGGAATATCAGCTGATAAACTGGATATACGTCTATGGCCAATATTAACTGGTCATAACATTTAAAAACCAGTGGAGCCTCAATTGTTTTTCCCTATTCCTGTATATTTCCATATTTTGTACCCTGCAAGCATGTAAAAGCCTTGGAACTGTCCACTTGAAAATTCTAACCTGATATTTCAGATTTGTGGCTTCCTTTTCAGAAATGAATCTTAGGTCCTTTTCATGTCCTTTGAGAAAAGCATTGTCAATTTAGGAAAATGATGCAAACTATTTTTAGTTATCTACTGTTGCCATAATAAAGCTAACTCTAATGAGGGACCACCTTGAAGCTCGTTTCTGTTTAGGTATAAGCAACACAATCTAATACCCTACCATGTTGACCACTGATGAGACAGCTTATGTCATGTTTTGATCACCCTACTACAAAGATATATGACTCTCCAAGACATATTTTTGATTCATTTACGGGATGTGGGTGTCACTGACTAGGCCAGCATTTATTGCCCTTTCCTGGTTGCCCTTGAGAAGGTGGTGATGAGCTGCCTTCTTGAACCGCTGCAATCTATGTGGTGTAGGTACACCCACAGTGCTGTTAGGGAGGGAACTCCAGGATTTTGACCCAGTGACAGTGAAGGAACGGTGATATATTTCCAAGTCAGGATGGTGAGTGGCTTAGAGGGGAACTTCCAGGTGGTGGTGTTCCCATGTGTCTGCTGCCCTTGACCTTCTAGTGGTAGTGGTCATGGGTAGGGGCACATGTAGGAAACAGTAATCATACTATCATAATGTCTAGGTTAGCCATGGAAAAGGACAAGGAACAATCTAGAGTAAAACGCAATCAGAGGAAGGTGATTTCAGTGGGGTGAGACAGATCTGGCTTGAGTAAATTAGAATGTAAGATTGGCAGAAGCTAACAGAACCATGGGCTGCCTTTAAAGAGGAGGTAGTTCAGGTACAGTTGAGGTACATTCCCATGAGGGAGAAAGATAGGGCAAGTAAGCAAGTGCTTCCTGGATGACAAAATAAATTGGGAGTGAGATAAAGCAGAAAAATAGGGTGGAGGGTGGTTTGGTGGTATGTGGTGTGGGGGAAGCAGTATAAAAGACGTGAAGTTTATTGTACAACTAAGAGCCAAGTGGAATATAAAAGTTTCAGAGGGGAAGTGAAAAGGAGATGAGAAGCAAAGTGAGGATATGAGAAGAGACTGGCAGCTAACATAAAAGGGAACCCAAAGGCTTTCTAAAATAGCAATAGGAGAGATGGTGTCAATTAGGGGCCAAAAAGTAAATATAAATTTAGAGGTAGAAGCATGATTAAAGTTAAAAATGAGGAATTTTCATCTGTCTTTTCCAAGGAAGAAGATGTTGCCAAGGTCAAGGTGAAAGAAGAGGTAGTTGAGATGCTGAATGGGCTAAAAATTGATAAAGAGAGGCTCTTAAAAAGGCTGGGTGTGCTTACATTTGAAAATCACCAGGACCGGAGGGGTTGCAGATGGTAATAAGGGTGGAAACTATGGAGGTACTACAAAATCTTCCAAATCTCCTTAGTATGTCCGTGTGCCAGAGGTATGGAAATTTGTAAGTGTAATGCCATTGTTCAAAACAGGGTGTAAGGATAAACCCAGCAGCTTAAACTCAGTGGTGGGAAAGCTTTTAGAAATAATATTCTTGGACAAAATTAATAGTCCCTTGGACAAGTGTAGATTCATTAAGGAACAGCTGCATGGTTTTGTTAATGTCAAATTGGGCTTACTTAATTTGATTGAGTTTTTTTCATGAGGTAAACAGAGAAAGGGTTGATGAGGGCTATGTGGATAATGTGTATAAACTTCCAAAAGCCACACAACAGACTTACCACAAAGTTAGACTATGGAAAAAAAGGGACATTAACAACCTGAATAAGAAATTGACTGAACAACAGGAAACAGAGTAGTGGTAAAAGGTTGCTTTATGGACTAGAGGAAGGTATACAGTGGGGTTCTCCAGGGGTCGATACGAGAATCATTGCTTTTCTTGATTATGTATTGATGACACAGACTTGGGTGGATAAGGCGTAATTTCAAAATTTGCAAAGGACACAAAACTTAAAAGTACTCTGAGCTATTGATGGATTTCATGAGGACATAGACAGGCTGTTGGAATGGGTGGACACATGGCAGATTAAACTCACGCGTGAAGAGATACATTTTGGTAAGGGGAAGGGAGAAGAAGCAATATAAAATAGCTTATTTCTGTAACAGTTTGATAAAACCCGAGTGTCTTGCTTGGCCATTTCAGACAGCTGTTAAGAGTCAGACACAGTGCTGTGTGTCTGGAGTCACATGTCAGCCAGATTGGGCAGGGTGGAAGATTCCCCCTTCCCTAAAGGATATTAATGAACTATAGGATATTTATGACAACCTGAAGCAGAACCAACATTTGAGAAACGCAACACCATCCAGGACAAAGCAACTTGCTTGATTGGCACACCATCCACTACCTTCAGCATTCCCTCCCTCCCCCGCTAACACACAGTGGCAGCAGTTTGTGCAGCCTACAGGATGAACCTCAGCAACTCACCAAGGGTCCTTAGACAGCATCTTCCAACCTTATGAGCTTTAACACCTAGAAGAACAAAGACAGCAGAAGCAGGGGAACACCAACGCCTGCGATTTCCCCTCCAACTCGCACCCCATCCTGATTTGGAAATATATCACCACTGAGCCATAGGCCAGGATTTTCTCACTGGCGTGTGTTGGGCCCGCCCCCGCATGTCGATGTGTAAAATGATGCGCGGTGACATCAGGTGAGAATCCCGATGCCACCGCGCGCCATCGTGATATTTCGGTGAGCGGGCACGTGATGTTCTCGGATGTGCGTCCCCCCGCCATTAATTAATCTGGTACTTAAGGCCCTTGAGGCAGCAACTGACTGCAATTTTTCGGGGCCCGTGAGATCTTCAGGATGTCACACGGGCGCAACGGGCAGGTGGGTAGGAGATATTTGTATAAACCATCTCCCACACTGGCACTGACCAGCTGAGGTCAATGCCGCTGTGAGGGTTTGCAGGCCCGAGCACAACCCCAGGAAGCCCTGGTTGTTCTCCTGGAGGAGGCTCTCCATGAGAGTCACCACTCTCTCCAAGGAAGAGGCATAGCGCTCAGCCTTGAGGCTCATTGCATCGATGATGCTCCGTGTGGACTCTTCCAGCACGGGCGCCATGCCACGCATAGCTTCATGTATCTCCACCAGATCCTCCCGCATACCCTGCTGCACTTCCAGCATTTGCTGCTTCAAGAATGACTCCAGAATCACATCATCAGCCGTCGGCCGAGCATGTGCCTGATCCCTGCAGTCCTCCGACTGCTGACACCCTGGCACTCTTTGTATCTGCCCACACCTCAAGCGAGTGTGAAGTGCCCTCACTGCTGTGCCCCAGGGCATTATCCGAAGATCTAACTCCCACCGAGGTGCCAGTATCTGTGCTGGTGCCAGCCTGGCAGAGATAATGTGAAGCTGGTGTATCAATATGTTCTGGGCCCTCATGTGTGAGAGGTGGTCCCTCTGCCTCCTTCTTCCATCCCAGCCCTGGTGATGCTGAAAGGAAGAACAAGGACATTTGATTAGTTAAAGTGGAGACAATGTCAATTTGCATGCCAGGCCCCCGGGTCAGTATGCGCTCATCCTTCCATAATCAGTAGCCATGGCTGCTGGGACACACATGGTGACCTGAGTGCTCACCAAACATACCTCCCCGTGGCACCCAAGCCTCACCACCACCTGGATGCATGGCACCTCTCCAGATCCATGGCCCGCTGTTCAAAAGGAGTCAAGATGGCCAACTGGGCCTGGCCTCTGCCAGTTCGCATCAACTCAGAGGAATTGTGTCCAGTCTTCTCCCGATAAGGAGATAAGAGCATTGATTAGTCCAGCCTGTACCTGGATTCCCATCGCATCCCTGCCAACCCAGCCAGAGTGGGACATTACAGGACTCCAGGTCTTCATTACGCTGCAGCTGCCGCTCACTCACACCAAGAAGCCAGGGCTGACCCCCTGCCCTTGCCCAAATGCTGCCTCCATCACATTTGGCAGCACAAGGCGTAACTTTGCTAAACAAGGAGGCACAAGCATGTGGAATGCAAAGGCCAGCAGATGGATTGGTGCCCTGCCACCTGGAAGCTCCCAATCCAACATGTTAGAAGCCTGGCTTTGACAGATTCTTGAATTTCCCCCCGATTCCATGCTCTGGGTGTCAGTGTCACACATGCTGCGGGTGCAGAACCCATCTCAGCACAACCCTCTCAGGGTCAGCTAGGCTTGGGCAATATCTGCTGGCCCACCCAGCGAGGGAAACATGCCCGTGAAGGATTCGATGCTGTAACTGCACTCAGAGTTGTTGGGGCAGGGGCTGCTTTGAGGGGAAAGGCTGGCGGCTGCATTAAGTGACATCAGCCAACATGATACTCACCCTCCCCGAGGGCAGGAGGTCATCGAATCTTCTGCGGCACTGGGAGCTGCCACCACCCGCCCACTCCCCCTGTCCTCGGGAGTTGAGAAGTACGCCGGGCGGGCCATAATTGGTCTGCCCGCTTAAAGTGGCAGCACGGACCTGATCGCGGGCGGCTATCGGGTCCACGCCTGCCCGCGGCCAATCCCGCTCAACCTGCCCAACATGTGGAAAGTTCTCCCCAAAATCCTGCAATTCCCTCCAATGTGAATAACAGCAACATAAATGGCGATAGTTCAAGAAAGTGACTCATCACCACCTACTCAAGGGCAGTTAGGGATGGGCAACAAATGCTGGCCTTGTCAATGACATCAAAATTCCACAGATAAATAAAATAGTACAATTCTAAAGGGGATGCAGGACTAGAGGAACATGGGGATATGGGGAGGTGGTGGCATAATGGTGTTGTCACTGGACCAGTAATCCAGAGATTAGGGGAAATGCTCTGGGGACCTAGGTTTGAATCCAGGCAGATGATTGAAGTTGAATTCAATGTCTGATGATGACCATGAAACCATTGCTGATCAAAATCCTGGAACTCCCTTCCTAACAGCCCTGTAGATGTGCCTGCAGCAGTTCAAGAAGGTGGCTTGCTACCACCCCCTCAAAGGCAATTAGAGATGGGCAACAAATGTTGGTACTGCCAGTGATGCCCTCATCCCATGAAAGAATAAAAAAGACCAATTTTAATATTATCAGAACAGTAAAACAACTCCATATTCTGTAATACCCTTGCCCAACATGTCTATCTCAGCCTTGAAAATTTCAATTGACTCAATATCCATTGAATTTAGGTGGAGAGGTCTAGGAATTTTTTTACTGTCCTTTGTGAGAAAAAATGCTTCCTGATCTCATTCATAAGCTAGCTGCAATTATGACCTTTTCCTCCTTTTGTGAACTCATCCCCCAGAGAAATTTCTTCAGCAAATTATAAAACCCCTTCATAAGTTTGAAACCCCTGATTAGATTATCCAGCAAGGCAGTATTTCATTGCTTTAGGATTAAGGAATATGTTTTCGAATAAATGTTATCAGAATAACTCACAAAAACAAGAATACTGGAGATGTATAGACAGTCCAGCCGCATCAGGGAAGGGGAAAGACAGAATATTGTTCCTCTTAGGTACACCTCCGAGACAAAAATCTGTTGTTTCATAGAAGCTGACTGCACAGAAGGAGTCCGTTTTGCCCTTTGTGCCTGTGCCACATCTTTGAAAGATCTAATTAGATCTAATTAGTCCCATTCCACTGCACTTTCCCCATAGCCCTGCAAATGTTTCCTTTTGAAGTGGTTATTGATTTCACTTTTTGAAAGTTATTATCCAATTTATTTCCAACGGCCTTTCAGGCAGTGCATCCAAAATCATAAAAACCTAATGCATTAAAGGAGATCTCCTAATCTTCATTCGGGTTAGCATACAGGTGTAGCAAGCAAACAGAAAGGCAAATGGCATATTGGCCTTTATTGCAAGTAGATTGGACTACAAGAATAGAGGAATCTTGCTATATTTGCACAGGGTTTTGGTGAGACTACATCTGGAATACTGTGCGCAGTTTTGGTCTCCACATTTAAGAAAGGACATACTTACATTGGAGGTGGTACAGTGAAGGTTCACTAAATTGGTCCCTGGGATGAGGCATTTCTCCTGTCATGAGAGGCTAAGTAAATTGGGCTTATATTCTCTGGCTTTTAGAAGAATGAGAGGTAATCTCAGGGGTTATGAGCATATGAACAAGGAGCAGAATTAGGCCATTCAGGCCCTCGAGCCTGTTCCGCTATGCATGGCTGATCTGATAGTAACCACAGATCTGCATTACCCTTGATAACCTAACACCCCCTTGCTTACCAAGAATCTATCCACCTCTGCCTTAAATATATTCAAAGACTCTGCTTCTACCACTTTATCAGGAAGAGAGTCCCAAAGACTCACAACCCTCTGAGAGAAAAAAATCACCTCATCTTCGTTTCAAATGGTCGATCCCTTAGTTTTAAACAGTGACCCCTAGTCCTAAGTTCTCCCACAAGAGGAAACATCATCACCACATCACCACATCCACCCTGTCAAGGCCTCTCAGGATCTTATATGTTTCAATCAAATCGCCTCTTGCTCTTCTAAACTCCAGTGGATACAAGCCTAATCTGTCCAACCTGTCCTCATAAGACAACTTGCCCATTCTGGCTATTAGTCTGACAAACCTTCTCTGAACTGCTACTAACGCATTTACATCCTCCCTTAAATAAGGTGACTTAAGTATTGTACACAGTATGTCAGACTTGGTCACACTAGTGCAGTGCATAATGAAGAATTACCTCCCTACTTATGTATTCAATTCCCCTTGCAATAAATAATAACATTTTATTAGTTTTGATAATGATTTGCTGTACCTGCATACTAGCCTTTTGTGATTCATACACTAGGACACCCAGATCCCTCTGCACCGAAGAGCTCTGCAATCTCTCACCAGTTTATTCTTCCTGCCAAAATGGACAATTTCACATTAAAATACATCTGCCAGACCTTTGTCCACTCACTTAACCTCGCTGTATCTGTTTGGGCAGAATTTTCTGCCTGTTGGGCAGGTGGAGCAGGCCGGGCTGGCGTGGACCCGATCGGCGCCTGCGATTGGGCCTGTGGCGCCACACCCAGGCTATTTGCCAACTCCCGTGGATAGCGGGAGTGTGCGGGCTGCAGTGGGTGTGCATAGATCAATGGCGACCCGGCAGTTGTATAAAGGAAGGCCTTGCAGCCTCCTGTAGGCTTCTCACAATGGCCACGTCCAGGTCACACCGCAGGGGGTTGGCTGAGCAGGGCACGCTGGAGGGAAGGGCACAGGAGCAGGGCAGGGTCTGGTACAGGAGCAGGGCCAGGCTGCAGGGTCTGGTACAGGAGCAGGGCCAGGCTGCAGGGTCTGGTACAGGAGCAGGGCCAGGCTGCAGGGTCTGGTACAAGAGCAGGGCAGGCTGCAGGGTCTGGTACAGGAGCAGGGCCAGGCTGCAGGGTCTGGTACAGGAGCAGGGCCAGGCTGCAGGGTCTGGTACAAGAGCAGGGCCAGGCTGCAGGGTCTGACACAGGAGCAGGGCAGGCTGCAGGGTCTGTCACAAGAGCAGGGCCAGGCTGCAGGGTCTGGTATAGGAGCAGGGCCAGGCTGCAGGGTCTGGTACAAGAGCAGGGCCAGGCTGCAGGGTCTGGTATAGGAGCAGGGCCAGGCTGCAGGGTCTGGTACAGGAGCAGGGCCAGGCTGCAGGGTCTGGTACAGGAGCAGGGCAGGCTGCGGGGGAAGCCAGCAGGGGGCCAATGTGCCCCTCGCTTTCCTGATGACTGCCTTGCTGCCCCCCTCGAGGAGGTGACAGCACAGCAGGAGATGTTGTTTCCAGTGGGAGGTGTTGTTCCAGGATGGGAGGAGGAGGCCCCCCCCACCTTGACGAAGTATGCGTGTGAGGAGGTGGTGGAGGTGGTGAGCTCCTGCGATGTGGTGCGGTCCTTCTGGATCCAGTGTTGTAAACGCTTCAACGATTTGTTGCACTCTGGCAGGGTGAGTACCATATTGGCATTGGGCATTTAACCCAGCAGGTAGCCTTAGCCTTTGAGGCCCCCCCACCGCCCCCCTCCCCCACAAAGTCTTACTGTTGTGACTGCATTGAATGATGTTGGGGATTTCTCATATGCTGGGTGGGCAAGCAGATAGTGCCCTTGCTTAGATCAGCCTGAGTGGTTCATGAGGAGTTGAATTCTCCCCTGCACCATGTGTTGCTCTTAGTCGCACGTGACTAGTCTGGAGGCAACCTGCAGGAGATGCAGCTCGGCGCATACTCAGAACTCCAACACATGTCCTATTCACCGTGATGAGATGGCGGAAGGGGAGCCTCAAGGTCTCATGGCCAAGAACCATCTGCTGCCCTCGATGCTGCATGTAGTTGTGCCTCCTTGCTATGGGAGCAGAGACCGAGTGTTTCCTATGTAGTGATGGACGCAGAATGTGTCAAAGGTGGCCATTGGGCGGTGGGGGGAGTTGGGAGCAGGTGTACTACCTTTGTGTGACGGATCAACAGTGGTGGGGAGAGGAGGCACTGGAGGCCTGAGATGGGCCACTGTGGTCGGGGTGCGGTGTGCACGTGCAGAGCCTATGTGCAATTTGCCGTAATGAATGGTCTTCTCTGTTTTTCAGGAGAAGAATGCTCATAATGTCTCAGTGCGTTCAAGGACTGGAGGCGGCCAGGCACACCGCGTGAGGTTAAGCTGCTTCGAACAGGAGGCCCTGGAGCTTGAGAGACACCATGCGCCCAGGTCAACAGGTGTCAGTGAGGCTGGCGTGGAACGGCCAGGTATTTTAGGCCAACAGTGAGATCTGTAATGTCCTCCCAACATCCATAACACTGATGATTGTTAAATTTGTTATTGTTGCAACATTGCTGGGTCTCAGAGTGATAGAGTCAGACGTGTGGATCATAGAAAAAGGTCCTTCGGCCCTTCGAGGATGCGCAGGTCAAACACCTTCCCAAGTCTCCTAATCCCATTTCCCAGCACCATGCCCATGGCCTTGTAAGCCGTGGCATCGCAACTGCACATCCAAATACTTATTACACGTTAGGAGGGTTTCTGCGTCCCTTTCAGGCAGCGCATCCCACATCCACAACACCCTCTGTGTGCACAAGTTGCTCATCACATCCCCTGTCAAACTTATGTCCTTAAATCGATGCCACCTAGTTACTCATCCCTCCGGCAAGGGGAAAGGTTCCTTCCTGTTGACCCTATCTATGCCCCTCATAATTTTATAATCTCAATAATGTCACCGCTCAATCTCCTCTGCTCCAGGGAATATAACCCTAGTCTATCCTATGTCTCCTCATAAGTCAAACTCTCCAGCCCAGCATGCACCCTGTCAACGACCTCTGCACTCTTTCCACTCTAATCATACATCCCTCCCGTGAAGCACATTTTACAACTGCACACAGAACTATAGCCGGGGCCTAGGCAGCATTTTCTGTACTTGGAACATTACCTCCCTGTTCCTATATTCTATTCCTTGGCTAATAGAGGCAAGTATAGCATTTATCTTCTTAAACACCTTATGTACCTGTCCCACTACCTTAAGGGACCTGTCAACATGCACAGCAATGTCCCTCTGATCCTCTTTACTTCCCACGGTCCCACCATTCATCATGTATTCCCGTGCCTTGTTTGTCCTGCCCAAGTGCATCACTTCACACTCATCCACATAACATTCCATTTGGCATTCATCAGTCCATCTGACCAGCCCGTCTATATCAACCTGTAATGTAAGGCTATCCTCCTCACTATTTACCACCCCAACAATGTTCATGTGAATTGGTTCTGGAAGGTTGAGCGCATAATGAGCCTGGGAGAAAGGGATGAAGTGTGTCACCGTGTGGACGCTAACTGATCCACTGTCCTTGTTGTTCATTTCAGCATCATCAGAGCATGGCCAGCAGGAGGAGCTGCAGATGCCCCCTCTCACACCTGAGGGCCCTCAAGTGTCACCTGCATCACACCATTTCTGCCAGGCAGGCACCAGTGCAGATACTAGCACCTCGGTGGGCATTGGAACATCAGCTAGTGTCCCGGGGCACAGTGGAGAGGGCACTTCATAATCGCTGGAGGAGCTGACAGGGACAGAGTGCCAATGGTGCCGGCAGTCAGAGGACTGCAGGGGACCAGGCACATGCTCAGTCAGTGCCTGATGATGTGCCGCTAGAGTCGTCCACGATGCAGCAGCTGCAGGAAATGCGGCCAGGTGTGCGGGAACATCTGGAAGTGGAAGCTTCATGTGGTGTCAGTGGTGGAGGAGTCCACGCGGAGCATCACTCACTAATGCAATAAGCCTCATGTCAGAGCACCATGTGTCCTCCATGGAGAGAGTGGCAACTCTCCTTGAGAGACACCTCCAGGAGAACAGTCAGGCCCTCCTCGTGTTACGCTGGGACCTGCAAGCCCTCCCAGCGCCAGTGGCCACAGCTGGTCATTGCCAATGTGAGAGATGGTGTGGGCTTTAAGTTTCCCAGCTCGTTCCCCATCCAACGACGGTGAGCAGGGAGGTCCGGGGTGACCTCACATCGGTGGAACAGCTGCCTGTCATATCTGCAGGCTCCTCTCAGGGCGCTCCGGATGAGGGCACCAGCTGGTCCACCCCTCTTCCAGTGAACGCTTCATCGGATGAGGCTACGATGACTGGTGTAATGCCAGCTGTGGATCTGGCAGCTCCGTCGCAGGCAGGTCCAGCACAGGCTTCACAGGCCAGAGGACGACCACCAAGGTCATCGATGCCAAAAGGACAGCAGGGTCAGCAGGCTGGCTCAGATACCACTCCCAGCGATGGGGCAGCACCAAGACGTAGCACCCGGAAACAAAAGCATAAGGCACGTTAGGCACACCCTGGGTTTCTCACTGGTGCTTTTGTGTTGGCCCGAGATTAGGTCCTTATATATTTTTTCTGCTTGATTAATGTTTTGTTTTGGATTTGTGAGAACTTCTGATTGTTAAAATAAAATTCAGATGTGTGACCATGGCTGAGGGTGGCTCCTTTGTTCTGCATGTGTATGTTGAAGAGAAATATCATGAGTGTTTGTTTGGAGATTCAAATTTATGTCCAAGGCCTTTAGTTGCAGCTGATGACATGGCAGATTTAGCTCTTAGGTGCCGAGTATGGATGCTCCAGGCAAGGCTGGTCCTGGTGATCCATCTGTGTAGTGATAGCTGAAGGTTCATTGGATTAAAGCCTCCCGGGTGTCCCTGCCTCTTTGGAGTAGTCCTGGGTCAGCATCTACCCTCTCAGCATTCCCCTGTGCCTGCTCATCCTCAGACTCACTGCTGGACTCATCCTGTGCAGCTGCAGACACTGCGACAATGTGTTCATCGTCCACTGTGTCCCCCCTTTCCAGCGCAAGATTGTGGAGAGCGCAGCATGCAACCACTATCAGTGACACGCGATCTGGGGAGTACTGGAGTGCACCCCCTGAGCGGTCCAGGCATCGGAAGCACATTTTGAGAAGATCGATGTCTCTCTCCACCACAGCCCTTGTGGTGCCCTGGCTCCTATTGTACTGCTGCTCAGCTTCTGTTCTTGGATGGTGGAGAGGCGTCATGAGCCACCTTCTGAGGGGATAGCCCTTGTCACCCAGAAGCCATCCATCCAGCTGGGCTGGAGCACTGAAGAGCCCCGGCACCTGGGAGTGTCTGAGGATGTAGGCGTCGTGGGAGCTGCCTGGGTACCTTGCACAGACTTGTAGAATCAGCATCCTGTGATCACACACTATCTGTACGTTCATGGAGTGGAAGCCCTTCCTATTGACGAAGGCGCTGGGCTCACCCGCTGGCACCTTGATGTGCAGTCTATAGCTCCCTGGACATGGGGGAAGCCAGCATTTGCCATGAAGCCTCTGGCTCTCTGTGTCTGGCTTGCCTGCTCCCAACGGAAGTGGATGAAGGTCAATTCCCGTCTGAACAGAGTGTCTGTGACCTGCTTGATGTAAGTGTGTACAGCTCATTGGGAGACACCAAAAAGATCACCCATCGAGCCCTGGAAGGAGCCAGAGGCATAGATGTTGAGGGCAACTGTGACCTTCAGAGCTACTGGCATGGGGTGTCCACCCACACAGTTAGGGGAGATCTCAGGGCCAATCATCTGACAGATATAGTTGACTGTCTCCCTTGATAGTCGGAGCCTCCTTTGGCACTGCACCTCAGACATATTGAGGTAGCTGCTTCACCGCCTGTATACCCTGACAGCAGGATAGTGGCATCTTCTGCGGCCCCTTCCACCTTGGACTACCCCTTGGCCCTGCGCCCCTTGTGCATGCACCTGTCCTCCTAAAGGTGGCTCCACTGGAGGCTGAATGTCCACTCCTGTCCTTATTCTAGCCCTCCCTCCTCAGAGCAGCTGCCTCCATTGGACATGTCAGAACCCATACCCAGGCTAAAGGGAGGCCTCCGGAAAGCTGCAGGCCCGAGAAAGATTCCTTACTGCAGATCGCTGACCTGAAGGTTCAAAGTTCACAGAAAGTTGCTGGAATTCATTCTGAACTGCTGCAGATCACACAGGCAAGTTTAAAAAACTTCCTCCAGTAAATTCTTCACAGACCAAATTGATGACCCCACTGAGCCCCCTTATCCCACCCATGGATGAGGTTCATTAGAAAGTCTGTTACCCGCCTGCCCGTTGCGCCCATGCGCCAACCTGAAGATCGCGCGGGCACCAGAAAATCACCATCTTGACGAATTAAGGGCCTTAACTAGCCCCATTAATTAATGGCTTGTTTGCATGTTTGCCCTGGGTCACACTGGTATCCAGGAGTTTCTACATCCTGCAATCATAGCACATCACCTGCCTGGCCATCTCCAATATGTATTAATTAATTAATTCCTGCTAATTCATTTATAATTAATAAAGCCTACACCTCCCAATTGGTTTTGGCATTACCAGTAAACTTTACAATACTGATTAAACAATGCAGTACTTACGATACTGAAAAAACTTAGAGTTTCTAATAATACCAGTCACTGGTGTACCTACTTTTTCTGCTGCACTAAAATGGAAATCAAATATTGGAGGCTGAGAAAGGATAAAAGAAAAAAAACACCTCCTCCCCACCCTTCACCGAACTCCCTACTCAGCACACTCTACTTCTTGCAGTAAACCTTACCTAAATCACTTCTTTCCCTCTACGCACCAAATTCCCACATTGAATGCAATTCCCAATTATACTCACTCGTTCTCTTTCTCACTCAGGTGAAGTCTCCCTCACTGATCATGTGCCCTTACTGGGTTTGATAGGGTAGATGCTGACAGATTGTTTCCACTGGTCGGGGACTCTAAAGCAATGGGGGGACAGTCTTTGGATAAGGTGCCAATCATTTAGCACTGAGATAAGGAGAATTTACTTCACTCAAAAGTCTGTGAACTCTCCAGCCCAGAGGGTTGAGAATGCTCCTTCATCGAATACATCTAAAGCTGGGTGGACAGTTTTCTTAGTCTCACAGGGAAGCAAGAAATATGGGGAGAGAGCGGGAAAATGGAATTGAAGCCCAAGGTCAGCCGTGATCACACTGAACAGAGGGCATGATGGGCTACATGGTCTACTCCTGCTCCTAGAACTATAGAAAGAACCATAGAAAAGTTATGGCACAGAAAGAGGCCATTCAGCCCATTCCACCTATTTCTTGTGTTCTTGTGGTTCTTTTGCCAATGTTCCTCTTTGGACAGGTTGCAGTACCTGCAGTAAAGTTTCAGAACTTTCTGGTTTTATATTTCCAGCGATGTATTCTTTCTTGTCCAAGTCCCATTCCCCTATAACCCCTGACCTCTCTGACATACATTGGCTCCAGGTCAAGCAACACCTTGATTTTAAAATTCTAATCCTTGTTTTCAAATCTCTCCATTTTCTTGCCCCTCCCTATCTCTGTATCTGTGCTGCTCTAAATCTGGCATCTTGTGCATCCCCAATTTTAATTGCTCCATCACTGGTGGCCCCACTTTCAGTTGCCTGGGCCTCAAGCTCTGGAATTCCCCCCTGACACCTTTCTGTCTCTCTACCTCTCTGACCTCCTTTAATTGACATTGCGTTGAGCTTCACTGAAACATTGCAAACTGGAGGAACAGCACCTCATCTTCCGAGTAGGCACTTTACATCCATCCTGACTTAATACTGGGTTCAACAATTTCAGATCATGAACTCTCTCCTCCATCCCCATCCCCTTTCCCATTCCCCTTTTTCCAATAATTTATAATTTTTTTACAACTATATTTTTTTATTTTCCCTCCTATTTTTAAATGTATTTCGATCTATTGTTTTGTCTCCACCTTTTAGCCCATTTCGATCCCTTCCCCCCACCCCACCCACACTAGGGCCATCTGCCACTAGTTTGCTTCCCTTAATGTCCCCATTAGCACATCCTTTAGTTAATATCACCACCATCAACACCCCTTTGTCCTTTTGTCTGTGACATCTTTGGCAGTCTCTTCTTGGCCTCCACCTATCACTGGCCCCCTATCGAGCTCTCCTGTCCCAGCCCCTTCTACCAGCTTATATTTCATCTCATTTCTATATGTCTTAGTTCTGATGAAGAGTCACATGAACTCAAAACATCAACTGTATCCCTCCCCCCAGATGCTGTCAGACCTGCTAAGTTTTCCAGATATTTTTGTTTTTGTTCTAGGGTTCCAGCATCCGCAGTATTTTGCTTTTATCTGTGGTGAAATACTTACTGGTTAAGGGGTTGGGACAACTGAAGCTGAATAGAAGGCCAGCGATAGGTGGGGGCAAAGGGGAGATTGCAAAATATTTCATAAACAAAAGGTCAAAGGGGTTTTAATGGTGGTTGTACTGGCTAAGGGGGTGTTAATGGTGACATTAAGAGTGGAAAGCAGAATGTGACAATTGCCAGACCAGGATAAGCACTCTGGAAAGTGACAGATGACCCAAGTGGGGGTGGGATGGGGGGAGGGGGCGGTGGGGGAAAAACAATCAAAAATAGGCTTTTAGCTGGGGATAAAACAATGAATAAAAATGGGGATGAATTTTAAAAATAATAACAATGAAAATAAGTGGGAAAAAAATAAATAAAAATTTAAAAATAAAATGAATGTAGAAAAAATGGGCATCTAAAAGGGGCGAGGATGGAAAAGGGAGTTCATGGTCTGAAGTTGTTGAACTCAAAATTCAGTGCAGAAGGCTGTAAAGTGCCTTGTCGGAAGATGAATGGAACAATGCAGCAGGCCAAGAACGGACATATGGGCATGAGAGCAGGTTGGTGTGTTGAAATGACAAGTGACAGGGAGGTCTGGGTCATGCTTGCGGACAGACCAAAGGTGTTCCGCAAAGCGATCACCCAGTCTGCGTTTGGTCTCTCCAATGTAAAGGAGACCACATTGGGAGCAGAGAAAGCAGTAGCCTAAATTGAGGGAAGTGCAAGTGAAATGCTGCTTCACTTGAAAGGTGTTTGGGCCCTTGGATGATGAGGAGGGGGGAAGTAAAAGAGCAGGTATTGCACCTTATGCGATTGCATGGGAAGGTGCCATGGGAGGGGGTTGAGGTGTAGGGGCTGATGGAGGAGTGGACCAGGCTGTCCCGGAGGGAACGATCCCTGTGGAATGCCGCCGGGGGTGTGAAGGGAAGATGTGTTTGGTGCTGGCACCATGCTGGAGTTGACGGAAATGGCAGAATATGACCCTTTGAATGTGGAGGCTAGTGGGGTGAAAAGTGAGGACAAGGGGGACCCTATCATGGTTCTAGGAGGGAGGTGTGAGGTTAGAGGCATGGGAGATGGGCCGGAAACGGTTGAGGGCCCTGTCAACCACCGTGGGTGGAAAACCTCGGTTAAGGAAGAAGGAGGACATGTCAGAGGAACTGTTTTTGAAAGTGATATCATCAGAACAGATGCAACGGAGGCAAAGGAACTGAGAGAATGGGATGAAGTCCTTACAGGAAGCGGGGTGTGAGGAGCTGTAGTCGAGGTAGATGTGGGAGTCAGTAGGTATTGTAATGAATATTGGTGGACCGTCTATCACCAGAAATTGAGACAGAGAGATCAAGGAAGGGAAAGGAAGAGTCGGATATGTACCATGTGAAAGCAATGGAGGGTTGAAAATAGGAAGGAAAATTGATCAATTTTTCCAGGTCCAGATAAGAGCGTAAAATGACACTGAAACAATCATTGATGTACCGATAAAGATTTGTGGGAGGGGGCCTGAGTAGGCCTGGAACAAGGAATGTTCCACACATCCCATAAAAAGACAGGCATTACTAGAGCCCATGCCACACCTTTGGTTTGGAGTAAATGAGTCAAGTTGAAGGAGAAATTATTCCATGAGAGAACAAGTTCAGCCAAGCAGAGGAGGGTGGTGGTGGATGTGGGTTATTCGGGCCTCTGTTCAAGGAAGAAGTGGAGAGCCCTCAGACCATCCTGGTGGGGGATGGAGGTGTAGAGGGATTGGACGTCCATGGTGAAGAGGAAGTGGTTGGGGCCAGGGAACTGGAAATTGTTGATTTGATGCAGGGCATCAGAGGAATTGCGGATGTAGGCAGGAAGAGACCGGGCAAGGGGAGAGAGAACGGAATGAAGATAGGAAGAAATGAGTTCCATGGGGCAGAACAGGCTGACATGATCGGTCTACTGGGACAGTTCTGTTTCCAGGTTTTGGGAAGGAGGTCGAAGTGGACTTTCTGAGGTTGGGAGACTATGAGGTTGGAAGCTGTGGAGGGAAGATCTCCAGAGGAGATGAGGTCAGTGACAGTACTGGAAACAATGGCTTGATGTTCAGTGGTGGGATCATGGTCCGGGGGAGGTAGGAGGAAGTGTCTGCAAGTTGACGCTCAGCCTCTGTGAGGTGGAGGTCAGTACACCAGCACCACCCTTGTTGGCAGGTTTGTTGATAAAGTCAGGGTTGGACCTGAGAGAATGGAGTGCGGCAAGTTCAGAGGAAGACAGGTTAGAGGAGCAGGAAAATTCAGATAGCTGATGTCATGCCGACAGTTCTCAATGAAAATATCAAGAGCAGGTAAGAGGCCAGAGGGAGGGGGTCCAGGTGGAGGGAGAATACTGTAAGTGGGTGAAAGAATCTGTTGAACGGTGCGGGAGGACTCCTGCCCAAAGAAATGAGCACAGAGACGAAGGCGGCGGAAGAAAAATTCTGCATCTTACTGAGCCCAGAATTCACTGAGGTGAGGGCGTAAGGGTATAAAACTGAGCACTGAACTTCCAGCATCAGAGAGGGGAAGGTCAGGGGGTATGGTGAATATATGGCCAGGGCTGGGATTAGAAGATGGGATGAGGTGAGAGGGATAGGAAGGGGTGAAGGGCCTTAGGTGGGCGTTGGTGTCGATGAGTTGTTGGAGCTTGCGTTCCTTTGCACCTGAAAGAAAGAGACAATGTTTCTTGTTGAGGCGCCGGACGGGACGAAGAATAAAATGAAACTGGGGGCAAGAACAGCTTTGAGATAGGGTGCGGCGGTGCTGCTGGAGGGAGAGGTTGAGTGTGTTCATATGGCAGCGATTGGCACTGAGTGTGGATCTCAGGATGAGACAAAAACAGCAGTCCGGGGAGCGTTGTATATCCCGGAGATACCTGTAATCCTGGGTGGGTTCAAAACATGAGGAATAGAACTTCAGTTGGAATCCACGTGGGGTAAGTCAGAGGTGGAGACAGTCACTGAGGAAGGAGATTTGGCTGTGAAAGTGGGTTTTAGTAAACACCTTGTCAAACACCAGGCGGGAAATGGAAAGCAATGAAGGTGCACAGGGCAAAAGAGACAAGCGGAAATCCTGTTGGAGAGAAGAGCAGTACTTTTTCAAGGTAGGCATTTTGGAAGAGAAGTGGCAGTGAATTAAACACTAAGATAAAAGCAAAACACTGTGGATGCTGGAAATTTGAAACAAAAACAAAAAATGCTGGAAAGACAGAGTTAACATTTCGAGTCCTTATGACTCTTCTTCAGAGCTAAAGGGAAGTAGAAATGTGGTGAAATATATACTGTTTAAGGGGGGTGGAAGAGGTGAAGCAGGATAGAAGGCCAGTGAGGCAAAGGAAAATGTCATAAACAATATTTCCTATATTCATTTTTATTTTTTTATTTTTATTTATTATTTTTCCACTTATTTGTATTATTAAAAAAAAATATTTCCATTTTTATTCATTGCTTAATCCCAGCTTTTAGCCTTTTTGATCTTTTTTCCCACCACCATCCCCTCCCCCCACCCCTACAAGCGCCATTTGTCACTTTCCAGAGTGCTTACCCTGGTCCGGCTATTATCACATTCTGTTTTCCACTCTTAATGTCACCATTAGCACCTCCTTTAGCCAATGCCACCACTATTAACACCCCTTTGACCTTTTATTTTATGACATATTTGGCTATTTCAATGGCCACCAGTTCCACTGTTCTAATTGGTTGCAGCCATGTTGAACCACGCCCAGTCTGGGCCATCTCCTTGGTGTTCTTCACCCTCTTTGGTTGCAGAGATAACAACATGAGCTTATGTTAGCCTGATATATATAGCTCACGCAGGGATTTTTCTCTTCACTGTGTCTGTGCATCACTGTGCTCAACTGTTCTGCGCGCACCTGCATGGAGCAGCTTACATGTACAAGCCTCAATGCTGTCGCAGTGGTTGGTGTGTGCCAGGTGTTGCACCCTAGCTGCAGCATGCAGATGTGCGACCCCTCACTTGGGCCTCTGGGTGTGGATGAGCCAAGACGCTCACCTTTCCGGAACATGGCAGATTAGTGAACCTTTTCCAGCACTGTAACCGAGATCTCTGGTGCTCTCCTGCTGCGTTCACTGCAGCCAACGTTTCAAGCCAGGCCTTCTTTGTGCTGGCTGAAGGATTGCGCTAACCTGCTCGGCACAGCACTGCCCACCTTTTCTGCACTTCATTGGCTAGTATTTGGAGGTCCTGATCTGTAAACCTTTGGGCAGCTGGATCCATCCCATCCCTGTATAATATTTTATCAAGACAATTATAAGACAAAAATAGTTGTGAGACATGCATCTTGCAATGCGCTCATTCACTTGCGTGTGCTAACATGCACTAACCATCTTCAACACACCGTCAGAGTTTGCTGTTAGGATATGGTGGAGGAAATGTCTCTGAGAAAATGCATGATACCATGGATGTTACGGCTGTCATTCTATTCTGTGCCCCGCAACCACCGAGAGCCTTATTAGTTCACTCCCTCTTATTCACACTGTTATGCCATGACACTATGCAGATGTGAGGGACCTGGTCAAGGGTCAACTGTGTGGGTGCATCCTGATAGATGGACGGCAAGAGGGCAGGTGGATGGGCTAATGATCCTGGCACTGTTTGTCATTCATCCAGTGAGACATAACAGCTAACTACTTTACTGCAGCATATCTTTACCAGGCAGTGGTGCCAAGACAATGCCATTTCCATGGCTGTGTCTTGTGAAACCATCCCATACTTTAAGTGCTTCAGTACAGTACACTGTGAATGGGCAACAACAGTGACAATTTTCTCCTAGGGAAGGCCATGGATCACCTGTTCCAGGGTCAGCTGGCAGTTGGACACTGAGTTCCGGCTCACCTGACAATTCAGCGACATCTCCTCTGATGCTCTGACACTTCATAGCTTCCTACTCCACAAATGGGCCTTTCTGAAGGTCCGCTTTTCATATCTGCCCAAGTCACCCAACCCAGGCCAGGCCTGCCTCTGACTCCACAGCAGTTTCGGGGGTCACACCCCCACCCCAGACTCCCATTACAGCCTTTCCCCCCGGACTGAAAATCTGATCTTTGGGGCCATTTCTGTGGATGTTGAGTTCATAGAGCCAAGAGCCCTCCTGCTCCTGAACACCTGACACAGGAGCGCAATTTCAGGCTGAACTATTAGACGCAGGTTGAACCCTTTAAGAGAAGGACAGTGGATGAAAAGTTCAGTGAAGGAAGAACAAATATACCCAAAGGCAGGAAACAAGCTTGTTTCAATGGACAGCAGGCATCTGATTTTCCAAAAGCACATTCCTGTCAGAGAACATCACCGACTGGGAGTACATATAAAGGAAGGGACTTGTATTATATATAGTGCCTTATTATGAACACAGGATGCCTCAAAGCACTTTACTGCCAATGGAATATTTTTGAAGTATAGTCACTGATATAATGTAAGAAACTCAGCCTTAATAGAAGAACTGATTCAAAGGACTTTCCTTTTTGTAGTTTAAAGTGG
The DNA here is from genome assembly GCF_017639515.1 of Carcharodon carcharias. Taxonomy (NCBI): domain Eukaryota; kingdom Metazoa; phylum Chordata; class Chondrichthyes; order Lamniformes; family Lamnidae; genus Carcharodon; species Carcharodon carcharias. Next base: position 164,648,524 of record NC_054475.1, on the reverse strand, counting down.
GAATTAACCTGCTGCAATTTGAGTAATGCAACTTTAATTGGGCATTTTCAGCCACAGTGTCAATCTACATCTTGGAGTAAGCCGATCCTAAGTTACTGGAATTCCCTTTTTAAAAAGAAAAAAATTTTCTAGGTACGTTGGAGTTATTTGAAAATTAAAACATAAATCACATTCAAAAAGGTTGTTAAAATGAATTATTTGGTGTCTTTGCACCCACAGCTTAATTTTTGGGATCTTCTTGAAGGTCTGCAAATGAGCACAAGAAGCAGGACCTCTAAATGGCAAATAACTCACCAGTGGGATCAGTTATGGGAGCATCCGGATGCAAAAGATTGTGTAAACTTGGAATTGTGTTGGGTGCAAATTTCCTGATCTGTTGCACCGGTCACAATGATTCCTGTTAAATTAGGCAGGGAATAAAACCCCCCACAACTGAATGGAAATAGCTGAATATCGCCATTACCTGCCCAATCTGTCCATTCTTCAAAACAGTCTTTAGAAATCGTCAAACATAAGTTGACTCCAATAATTCCATCTTAACAGTCCTTGATTCGTGTAAATGTTTCAAAATGTTCAATTTTATATAGGGTTATTACTTCCATGAAATTTCCTACAAATAATATTGGTCTGAGTTGCCACCCCACCACCAGGTGAGGCCCTTAAATAGCCAATTAATGACCACTTAAGGGCCTCATCCTGCTACCACTGGGATTAACCCTGGGCCTGTCACCATGCGGTGTGCAGGGGTAAAACAGGGGGCTGTTTGTGGGGGTGACAGTGGCGGTGATGGGGGTTGGGGGTTCCATTGATCAAAGACACCCAGTGCCTAGCCAAGGGACTGAACATCAGGAAGCGTGGGGGGAGGGGTTCGTGGAGAGCAACCTCTCTGTCCTTGCTGCCAACACCCACCCCCCCTGCCACCACCCCCCCCCCTCACCCCCCCCAACACCCTTCTCCCCAGGACCCCCACCCTACAACACCCCTACCCCAACACATTACTTACCTGTGGCCTGGGGCATTCTGCGATCCTGGGACTCCAGTGCTTGTCCTTCAAGCTGCAGCCACCACCTCCCCGGTGGCGCTGCTGAGCACAAGAGCTGCTGGCCTCTGCTTGGCCAGCAGTTCTTGTAGGCGAGATTTCCGTCCCGGGGTCTTGCTTCCAGGGGACGGCCCACTGCTGGCCTTGCCACTGGCTTGCAACTCGGTGAGCCTCTTGAAAAGTAGCAGTGCCGGTCTCTCGCCAGCTCTCCAGCTGCCATGCGAGACCCCTGACACTTCAACAAGATTCTGCCCATTAACTCAGTTTCTCTGTCCAGTCAGTACTGATGAAAGATTATCTGTCTAAAACATTAACTCTATTTTTCTCTCTCCACCGATGCTGCCTGACTGGCTGAGTATTTCTAGCATTTTCTGTTTTTATTTCCGATTTCCAGCATTCGCAGTAACTTGCTTTTGGAACAGCGATTTATGTTTTAATTTACAAAGATTGGCAGTGTACCTTCTCTAACCACCTAATGTAGCCTGATCACTCTCTGTTGGCGATCTAGGAAGCTGCCATTTCTCTACTGGTGTCTAGAATTTCTGTTATCAGAGCTGTGATAGAAGTGGGTTGGAGAAAAGCGATTCTCTGAAGGCTTCATGTAACATAATTGTAAACAGATCCATAATATATTCCTCATTCCTCACTTCCTTTGCTCCACTCTTAGTGACTGTGCCTTCAGCCATCTGTGCCCGAAACTCTTGAATCCCCTCCATAAACCTCTCTGTCTCGCTTCCTCTCTCTCTTCCAATGCAACAGTCCTTAAAACCCACCTCCCATTCCCTTACTTCTCGTGATTTCTACTCGTTAACACAGCTGGGAAGCACCGGGGAGCATTTAACTACATTGGAAGTGCTGTAAAACTAAGGAAGGCCTTGTGACTTAGCTGGCAACATGTCTGCCTCTGAGCCAGCATGCTGCAAGTGTGAGTGGGACTTGACCATGAAAGAACCCAACCGTTGGTGCCAGCAAGCCAGCGTCTATCAATGTTGGCCGTCAGCCCAGATAAATGGTGAGGGTTAGTGGCAGGAAGGCTGCCTGACTGTAAACCCACCCACCAAATCCAAATAATGATGGTTAATGTCAATGGAGATTGGATGATCCGCCAGCATTATGGTGACCCAATGTAGCATGGGAAAAGCCGAAAGAGGAAGAGGTGCTCTAAAAATTGAAGTTGTTCTGAGACAGAAATCCTCACATAGCATAGTTTACAAAGTCATCCAATGGTTTAAGCCATCATCAGACCTCCATTTTATGCTTGATTTTAAAGTAATATCACTTTTTATTCATTACGGAGGTTTGCGCGTTGCCAGAAAATTGCCCATTCCAGTTTTGTTACTAATTGGTAGTTTGCCAGGCCACTTTCAGTTCCAGTTAAGGGGCAGCCATGTTTGGTGTGGGACAGGATTCATACATAAGCCCAGGCCACATAAAGGATGGCAGGTTTTCTTCCCTAAGGAACATTAATGAATGAAATGGGGTTTTTCCAATAATCCAACAGCTTCATTGACACGTTTTACTGAAGGTACTTCCAGATTTTAATGAGAACAAATTGTACTTAAATAGTACCTTTAATGAAGTAAAATGCCCCAAGAACCTCCACAGGAGTGTAATCAGTCAAAATGTGACCCCAAGCCACAATGGGAGATATTAATATCGATGGCTAACAACCAAGGAGACAGAAATTAAAGAGTGTCGTAGAGTAGGAGAGCTGGTAGAGGGGTCAAGAAGTTTAGGGAGGTAAGCCCAGAGCTGAGGGCCTAAGCATCTGCGAGCATACCCTCCAATGGTGGAGCGATTAATATCGGATGTGCTCAAGAGGCCAGAATTGGATGAGAGTGCAGAGATCGAAAGCAGTGAGACCATGGAGGGATTTTAAATCAAGGACGAGAATTTTAAAATCAAGGCATTGTTCAGCAGTGAGCCAACATAGATCAACAAGCACGGGGATGATAGATGAACAGGACTTGGTGCCAGTTAGTGTACTGGTTGTTTTAGATGAACACATGCTTGCAAAGGTTAGAAAGTGGGAATCTGGTCAGGAGCCTGTTGGAGCAACCCAGACTAGAGGTAATGAAAATAAGGGTGAGGGTTTCAGTGGTAAATGAGCTTGGCAATGATGGAGCCTGGTGATGTTAGAGAGGTGGAATTTTGCAGAGTTAGCCATGGTGTGGATAAGTGCTTGGAAGTTGCAAATATGGCTCACAAAAGGGAAAATTTGTTGCATTGGAGGCAGTACAGAGAGTGTCCTTAGCATAAGAAAGTTGTCCTATGATGAGAGGCTGAGTAAATTGGTTCTATACTTTTGGGGCCAGGATTTTATATTCGGCATGTGGAGGCCCGACACGCCGGGACGTAAAATGGTGCGCAAAGACGTCGGGCGTGCGTCCCAATGTCACCGCGCTGTCTCACGATATTTCGTTGGGCGGGTGCGCACCGGAATCGGCTGCGTACTCGCCAATAATTGATAGGCCTAATAAGGCCATTAACCAGGTAACTAACCCGAATTTCACACAGCCCATCCAACAGGTTGATGGGCAGGCGAAAACGCCAAGTGGCCTGTACATTTTTTAGGAATCCTCAAGGAGATTGAAGTGCCCTTTCATGCGCATGGGCAAAAGACCACTGGACCTGACTCTCCCTCCATCCCCCTGCCCACACAGGTAGGGCAGCGCTACCGCTCACATATTATGCTGGGCAGGCCTTAATTGGCCTGCCCAGCATAAAATGGCGGCTTGGAGCCGATCACGCCCACTCCCACCGAGCCCACCCAACATGGGAAAAAGTCAGGCCCGGGAGTTTAGAAGAATGAGAGGTGATCCCACTGAAACGTACAAGCTTCTGAAGGGGCTTAAAAGGGTAGATACTGAGGCTGTTTCCCTTGCTGAACAATAGGAGCACAGTCTCAGGATAAGGGACCGATCATTTAGAACTGAGATGAGGAGAAATTTATTCACGCAAAGGGTTGTGAAGCTTTGGAAATCTCCACCCCAAAGGCTTGTGGATGTTCCATCATTCAATACATTGAAGGTTGAGGCAGAGAGATTTTTCTTCTCTCAAGGAATCAAAGGACATGGGGAGTGGACAGGAAGTGAAGTTGATGCTGAAGATCACTCATGGTTGTACTACATGACAGAGCAGGCCTACTCCTGCTACTATTTTTTGTGTTTTTATGAAAAATCTTGTTTAGCATCTGTCAGGGAGAAAGATGGAGTTGCCAGCTATGGAACAGCCTATGCTGGGGACCAAAGACAATGGCTTCATTCTTCCCAATGTTTAGATCAAGGAAATACCTTCTGATGCAGTACTGGACGTAGGACAGTTATCATCCAGCTTCAAGAGCCCGCCCACTGCCCTTAATTGGAGATGAAACCCCACTCCCATTCCAATTGCGGGCTCACCCCCCATGAAAAGCTTAACTTTAATCAGCTTCCCTCCAGAGACAGATTTTTGACCTGAAATTATACCCGGCTCCTGTGTTCCACCTCCTTGCTGAAAATTCAACCCTTGGTCTTTGAAGCAAATTGTTTCAGAAACACCGGGCCATTACTGACCATCACTTCCCTATTGGGCAATAAATATGCAAACATTTTATGTTACACAAAATGAACCCAACTCTGTGGAGCTGAGAGGCACCTTCACAATCTTCTTGAATATTCTGATGCATGTCTCCAAACTTCTGAATCATAATTGATGCTAGATCCTTCATTCTGAGTACAGGAAAAAGCTTTTTAGCACCTACGTTTCCTTGTTAAAGTTGTCACCATGTCACAGATGTAACGTATTTTTTTTGTGGTGAATTTTTATGTCTAAACTGATAAAAAAGTTGCTTCATTAGCACCTTTACTGACTGAAATGCAAAAAGAAAATAACACCCCAACATCAATCTCCTGCAAAGATGTTTCAAAATTTGCGATGGAAAGATTTTGCTTGTAAAATGCACCAACCTGTCCATAACTGTTTGATTGGAATTTAGTTGATAATAAATGAAGTAATTCCATTTGCATAAAAATCTAGGCCCACTGTTCAAAATGACAGAAAATACAAGCTGTCCCACCTTAGCTTGTGTTTCTCCTATCTTAAAGGTCCCTCATTGGAGAATTGTGTGAACCCGTGGGGAGGGTTTGTGGGGTTGAATAACAGTCTGATAAGGTGGTGGCGGCATTCTTTCTGTCGTTACCCAATCTTACTGTAGGGAACATTGTGCAGCAATGCACGGGCTGATCAGCAGTCTGGAAGGCTTCAATGTGAATACTCCCTCCATGGTCATCAGCACCTTTGCACCAGCAAAGGAGATGGGGTTAATTTTATACGGTAGTAGGGTGTATCATCTTCCACTCATGATGAAGAGAGAGCCACTCACAGTACACTGGACACGAGAGAAAAAGGACAAGCGATCACACAGCCTATGCTTTGTAACCGATAAATGCTCGTGTTCTACTGAGTCCAAATAAACCGTTAACAAAAACAGAATTACCTGGAAAAACTCAGCAGGTCTGGCAGCATCGGCGGAGAAGAAAAGAATTGACGTTTCGAGTCCTCATGACCCTTCGACAGAACTTGAGTTCGAGTCCGGGAAAGAGCTGAAATATAAGCTGGTTTAAGGTGTGTGTGTGGGGGGCAGAGAGATAGAGAGACAGAGAGGTGGAGGGGGTTGGTGTGGTTGTAGGGACAAACAAGCAGTGATAGAAGCAGATCATCAAAAGATGTCAACGACAATAGTACAATAGAACACATAGGTGTTAAAGTTAAAGTTGGTGATATTATCTAAACGAATGTGCTAATTAAAAATGGATGGTAGGGCACTCAAGGTATAGCTCTAATGGGTTTTTTTTTATATAATGGAAATAGGTGGGAAAAGGAAAATCTTTATAATTTATTGGAAAAAAAAGAAGGGGGAAACAGAAAGGGGGTGGGGATGGGGGAGGGAGCTCACGACCTAAAGTTGTTGAATTCAATATTCAGTCCGGAAGGCTGTAAAGTCCCTAGTCGGAAGATGAGGTGTTGTTCCTCTAGTTTGCGTTGGGCTTCACTGGAACAATGCAGCAAGCCAAGGACAGACATGTGGGCAAGAGAGCAGGTTGGAGTGTTAAAATGGCAAGCGACAGGGAGGTTTGGGTCATTCTTGCGGACAGACCGCAGGTGTTCTGCAAAGCGGTCGCGCAGTTTACGTTTGGTCTCTCCAATGTAGAGGAGACCACATTGGGAGCAACGAATGCAGTAGACTAAGTTGGGGGAAATGCAAGTGAAATGCTCCACCCCTGCCTGTCCCTCCGTCCCCACATTTTCTTCCAGTCCCAACCCCAGCCGTGTATTCACTATACCCCCTGACCTTCCCCTCTCCGATGCTGAACGTTCAGTGCTCAGCAAAGGACTTAGTTTCATACCCTTACGCCCTCACCTCAATGAATTTCGGGCTCGGCATGATACTGAACTCTTCTTCCGCCGTCTTCGTCTCCGGGCTCACTTCTTTGGGCAGGAGTCCTCTCCCAGTTCAACGGATCCTTTTACCCATCTCCAATATTCTCCCTCCACCTGGACCCCGCCCTCTGGATTCTTTCCTTCTCTCGATCTTTTCATTGAGAACTGTCGGCGCGACATTAGTCGTCTCAATTTCTCTGCTCCTCTCACCCATTCTAACCTGTCTCTCTCTGAACTTACTGCACTCCATTCTCTCAGGTCCAACTCTGACATTGTCATCAAACCCGCTGACAAGGGTGGTGCTGTTGTTGTCTGGCGCACTGACCTCTACCTCGCGGAGGCTGAGCGTCAACTCGCAGACACTTCCTCCTACCTCTCCCTGGACCATGACCCCACCACTGAACATCAAGCCACTGTTTCCAGGACTGTCACTGACCTCATCTCCTCTGTGGATCTCCCTCCCACAGCTTCCAACCTGATAGTCGCCCAACCTCGGACGGCCCGCTTCTATCTCCTACCCAAAATCCACAAACAGAACTGCCCCGGTAGACCGATCGTCTCAGCTTGCTCCTGCCCCACAGAACTCATTTCTCGTTATCTTGACTCCCTTCTCTCTCCCCTTGTCCAGTCCCTTCCCACCTACATCCGTGATTCCTCTGACACCTTACGTCACATCAACAATTTCCAGTTCCCTGGCCCCTACCACTTCCTCTTCACCATGGACGTCCAATCCCTCTACACCTCCATCCCCCACCAGGATGGTCTGAGGGCCCTCAGCTTCTTCCTCGAACAGAGGCCCGAACAATACCCATCCACCACTACTCTCCTCCGTCTGGCTGAACTTGTTCTCACGCTGAACAATTTCTCCTTCAACTCCTCTCACTTCCTCCAAATAGAAGGTGTGGCTATGGGTACCCGCATGGGCCCCAGCTATGCCTGTCTCTTTATGGGGTATGTGGAACATTCCTTGTTGCAGTCCTACTCCGGCCCCCTTCCACAACTCTTTCTCCGGTACATCGATGATTATTTCGGTGCCGCTTCATGCTCTCGTCAGGACTTGGAAAAATTTATTAATTTTGCTTCCAATCTCCACCCCACCATCATTTTCACGTGGTCCATCTCTGACACTTCCCTTCCCTTCCTTGACCTCTCTGTCTCAATCTCTGGTGATAGACTGTCCACCAATATCCATTACAAACCCACCGACTCCCACAGCTACCTCGACTACAGCTCCTCACACCCCACTTCCTGTAAGGACTCCATCCCATTCTCTCAGTTCCTTCGCCTCCGTCGCATCTGTTCCGATGATGCTACATTCAAAAACAGTTCCTCTGACATGTCCTCCTTCTTCCTTAACCGAGGTTTTCCACCCACGGTCGTTGACAGGGCCCTCAACCGTGTCCGGCCCATCTCCCGCGCATCCGCCCTCACTCCTTCTCCTCCCTCCCAGAAACATGATAGGGTCCCCCTTGTCCTCACTTATCACCCCACCAGCCTCCGCATTCAAAGGATCATCCTCCGCCATTTCCGCCAACTCCAGCATGATGCCACTACCAAACACATCTTCCCTTCACCCCCCTTAACGGCATTCCGTAGGGATCGCTCCCTCCGGGACACCCTGGTCCACTCCTCCATCACCCCCTACTCCTCAACCCCCTCCTATGGCACAACCCCATGCCCACGCAAAAGATGCAACACCTGCCCCTTCACTTCCTCTCTCCTCACCGTCCAAGGACCCAAACACTCCTTTCAAGTGAAGCAGCATTTCACTTGCACTTCCCCCAACTTAGTCTACTGCATTCGTCGCTCCCAATGTGGTCTCCTCTACATTGGAGAGACCAAACGTAAACTGGGCGACCGCTTTGCAGAACACCTGCGGTCTGTCCGCAAGAATGACCCAAACCTCCCTGTCGCTTGCCATTTTAACACTCCAACCTGCTCTCTTGCCCACATGTCTGTCCTTGGCTTGCTGCATTGTTCCAGTGAAGCCCAACGCAAACTAGAGGAACAACACCTCATCTTCCGACTAGGGACTTTACAGCCTTCCGGACTGAATATTGAATTCAACAACTTTAGGTCGTGAGCTCCCTCCCCCATCCCCACCCCCTTTCTGTTTCCCCCTTCTTTTTTTTCCAATAAATTATAAAGATTTTCCTTTTCCCACCTATTTCCATTATATATAAAAAAAACCCATTAGAGCTATACCTTGAGTGCCCTACCATCCATTCTTAATTAGCATATTCGTTTAGATAATATCACCAACTTTAACTTTAACACCTATGTGTTCTATTGTACTATTGTCGTTGACATCTTTTGATGATCTGCTTCTATCACTGCTTGTTTGTCCCTACAACCACACCAACCCCCTCCACCTCTCTGTCTCTCTATCTCTCCGCCCCCCACACACACACCTTAAACCAGCTTATATTTCAGCTCTTTCCTGGACTCGAACTCAAGTTCTGTCGAAGGGTCATGAGGACTCAAAACATCAACTCTTTTCTTCTCCGCCGATGCTGCCAGACCTGCTGAGTTTTTCCAGGTAATTCTGTTTTTGTTTTGGATTTCCAGCATCCGCAGTTTTTTTGTTTTTATCGTTAATGGAAATGACTTTGTCAATGAAATGAAGAGGAAGAATGGAAATATATTTATTGACTACATTTAACAAAAATATGTCATTGGTTGTAAAGCACTTTGAGACACCCAGGGGTCACAAGGTGTTACAGAAATGCCAGTCTTTCTTATTTTCCCTTTCTTTCATTCAGCTGAACTTTACTCAGGACATAAAATGCGTTCATCTAAGGTCTTCATCTTGGTATTCCACTCATTGAATTTCCTTTTTGTGTCGAAACTTCTGTCTATCTTCAATCTACAGTTGTAGCAATGTAAATTAGCAGCTTACCCTGCTCACTGGCTGCTTCCAGAGGGATTATGACTAAAGTTTGTAGCACTCTCCAAAGTGAATAGATTGCATCAGATTCAATCTCAGCAGAGAACATATGGCCTCCAGGACTTCCGTTTGAATGGACCTGATGACTATTTGTTCCTTCCCACCAACTTCAGATGAATAAAGAAAGAAATGCTTGCGCATTAAAGAATTTTGTAGGGATACTTGGCAGACTGAAAGATGGAATGTTCAAGGTGTCTTTCACGCCCACCAGTTGGAAAACCTGCGGAAACTCTGCATCAAACATGCTCGGGAGCCCCAGTGGAATGCTATAATCATCAGGCACTTACCTAGGCAGCGTCGGGCTACCCGTTGAATTAAGCTCGGCGCAGGGTGGCAATCCCACCCCCGAGAGCTGCCAGCCAATCAGAGGCTGGCTGCTCTCCAGTATCGGCAATGCTACTAGGAGCTATGGTTACTGCTGGTACTGCGGTGCGAACCTTCACCAGGAATCACCAGTGGACGTTGGAGGCAGGCGGGATGCGGATAACAGAGGAGGGGTGGTGGGGGTGGGTGCGGTGTGCACCAATTGTGGGGGGAGAAAGGGGTTGATGGCAAGAGAAGAGGGTGCCTTATTGATGCTGGGTCCCTCGATCAAGCACCGAGTAACGGAGTATGAGGATCCCCACCGTCCCAGTGATCTGCAGGAAAACATGACAGGGTTTGATGTGCGGTTGTCAAGTGTGGCGAGTTCTCCACCTGTAGCTTGTAGATCTCCAGCGGCAGTGGAATGAGGCCCTTAAGTGGCTACTTAATGTCCTCAATTATCCTCCGGGTAGGAAGACCACCCACCAACATTCCACCTGGAGCTTTATTGTGTGGAGTCGGGAAGTGACGGGGTCTCTACACCAGAGCCTCCCACCCCTCTGCCTCCAAACTTGCTTCTGGGGGCTGTGGGGAGGGGGGAATAAAATCCTGTCCATGGTGTGGAGGGTTGCATTGCATAGGCAGAACTGAGTTATGAATATTCAGCTTGACAATGTCCACTACATCTATATAAATCACCTGGAAGGTTCTACTGCAATAATTAATTACAAATGAGTGGTTTCTATTTTTTAAATAGCACAAAAATCTGTTTCAGTAGTTTTGATGTCTGGACTCGTTTTATAAATTTTAAAGTGAGTAGCAGACGCTGCTTTCAGTTGGTTCGCAAGGAAGCAATTCACACAATGAACACCATAAAATGCAACGCTTTCATGCATATCTAACGTGTATCATACATTCATCACAATGGCACCCTAACATGAGACCACTGGTCTTTCAAATCTCAGGATAGGGTTAGTCTAAAAAATATAACACCGCGAACATCAGCGATGAAGACCACGGCTGATGGGAACAAGCATTACATAATAACTACATGTTGTTTAGTCTCCTTCACGCCAGGGCCTGAATTTTACCGTTGGCAGGTAGGCGTGGTGGGTGGGCCCAGGAATGATCAGGAAACGGACCGCCGCCCCCACCCCCCCACTGCAATTTCACGCCGGCTGGCCAATTAAAAGAGCGCGGGCTGAAACGCTCAGTGCGGCTGGGCTTGTTGGGGGGAGGGGGTAAGAGGGCGAGCGATGGCATCACCGCGCGTGCGGGTGAACGCGATGAGGAAGCTCCTTGTCGGCAGGCAGCCGCTTCAGGGAGCGGCAGACCTGAAAACGCCCAGATAAAGGTTTCAAAAGCTGAAGGGAAAGAGAAAAACATCCACGCGTCACAGTCGTTCACCTGAAAACACAGCTGATAAAAGCACTGCCGACAGACATTTATTTCTATTTTACTGCATAATGGAAATTTCATCCCGCCCTTGGATAATATTTGATGGAAAAATGCAAAGGCCGCCTGGCCTATTCGCCCGCCCGCCAGCCAAAATCAGGGTCAAAAATAGCGCCGCTAATGAGCTTCATTGGCCTCTTAATTGTCGTCGGGTGCATTTCCAACTTCTGCGCAAAATGTCGCGCGAGGGTGCGATGACGTTGGGGGTGGGGTGGGGGGGTGACCTGATCTCATCCCGCGAGATCTTACGCCCGATTGCGTCAGGCGTGTGCCTGGGATGTCAATTTCGTCCCCTTGAGGATTAGGAAACATACTTTGAAACCAGAAAACCGAATAGGTCCTCCCACTGCTGCTTTATTTTTATTTTGGTTCACCAAAACGTGCAACATTTAAGATATTCAATCAAAGTAAGCGGAGAGAAATTATTTTTCAGCGGTAAATTGTTACAATCTGGAATGCGCCACCTGACAGGGCGGGTGGGAGCAGATTCAATGGTAACTTGCAAAAGCGCATCGGAGAAGGAGCTGAAATTGTAGAAAAAATAATGAAGGGTTGTGGGGGAAGAACAGGTGAGTGAGACTAATTAGATAGCTCTTTTCAAAGCAACGCATGCATAATGGACCAAATAGTGCTAATTCTTTGATAAAAGCAAACAAAAAACTGTGGATGCTGGAAATCCAAAACAAAAACAAAAATACCTGGAAAAACTCAGCAGGTCTGACAGCATCTGCGAGAGAGGAACACAGTTAACGTTTTGAGTCCGTATGACTCTTCAACAGAACTAAGGAAAAATAGAAAATAGGTGAAATAGAAACTAATTTAAGTGGGGATGGGTCAAGTAGAGCTGGATAGAGGGCCAGTGATAGGTGGAGATAACCAAAAGATGTCATAGACAAAAGGACAAAGAGGTGTTGAAGGTGGTGATATTATCTAAGGAATGTGATAATAAAGGTACAGACAGCCCTAGTAGGGGTGGGGTGGGGGGAAGGGATCAAAATAGGCTAAAAGGCAGAGATAAAACAATGGATGGAAATACAATTAAAATTAATGGAAATAAGTGGGATAAGAAAAATCTATATAAATTATTGGAAAAAAGGAGGATCAGAAAGGGGGTGGGGATGGAGGAGAGAGTTCATGATCTAAAATTGTTGAACTCAATATTCAGTCCGGAAGGCTGTAAAGTGCCTAGTCAGAAGATGAGGTGCTGTTCCTTCAGTTTGCGTTGAGCTTCACTGGAACAATGCAGCAGGCCAAGGACGGACATGTGGGCAAGAGAGCAGGGTGGAGTGTTGAAATGGCAAGCGACAGGGAGGTCTGGGTAATGCAAAGCGGTCACCCAGTCTGCGTTTGGTCTCTCCAATGTAGAGGAATCTGCATTGGGAGAAGTAAATGCAGTAGACTAAATTGAGGGAAGTGCAAGTGAAATACTGCTTCACTTGAAAGGAGTGTTTGGGTCCATGGACAGTGAGGAGAGGGGAATTGAAGGGGCAAGTGTTGCACCTTCTGCGGTTGCATGGGAAGGTGCCATGGGAGGGGGTTGAGGAGTAGGGGGTGATGGAAAAGTGGACCAGGGTGTCCCAGAGGGAACGATCCCTGCGGAATGCCTCCAGGGGGGTGAAGGGAAGATGTGTTTGGTGGTGTCATCATGCTGGAATTGGCAGAAATGGCAGAGGATGATCCTTTGAATGCGGAGGCTGGTGGGGTGATAAGTGAGGACAAGGGGGGCCCTATCATGTTTCTGGGAGGGAGAGAAAGGTGTGAGGGCAGATGCGCGGGAGATGGGCCGGACACAGTTGAGGGCCCTGTCAACCACTGTGGGTGGAAAACCTCGGTTAAGGAAGAAGGAGGACATGTCAGAGGAACTGTTTTTGAAGGTAGCATCATCAGAACAGATGCGACGGAGGCGAAGGAACTGAGAGAATGAGATAGAGTCCTTACAGGAAGTGGGGTGTGAGGAGCTGTAGTCGAGGTAGCTGTGGGAGTTGGTAGGCTTGTAATGGATATTGGTGGACAGTCTATCACCAGAGATTGAGACAGAGAGGTCAAGGAAGGGAAGGGAAGTGTCAGAGATGGACCATCTGAAAATGATGGAGGGGTGGAGATTGAAAGCAAAATTAATAAATTTTTCCAGGTCCAGACAACAGCATGAAGCAGCACAGAAGCAATCATCGATGTGGTGGAGAAAGAATTGTGGGAGGGGTCCGGAGTAGGACTGGAACAAGGAATGTTTCCAGGACTGTTACTGTCCTCATCTCCTCTGGGGATCTTCCTCCCACAGCTTCCAAACTCCTAGTCTCCCAACCTCAGATGGCCCGCTTTTACCTCCTACCCACAATCCACAAACAGGACTGTCCCGGCAGACCGATCGTGTCAGCCTGTCCCTGCCCCACGGAACTCATTTCTTGCTATCTTGATTCCATTCTCTCTCCCCTTGTCCAGTTCCTTCCCACCTATATCCGTGATTCCTCTGACACCCTACATCATATCAACAATTTCCGTTTCCCTGGCCCCAACCGCTTCCTCTTCACCATGGACGTCCAATCCCTCTACACCTCCATCCCCCACCAGGATGGTCTGAGGGCCCTTAGCTTCTTCCTCGAACAGAGGCCCAAACAATCCCCATCCACCACTATTCTCCTCCATCTGGCTGAACTTGTTCTCACACTGAACAATTTCTCCTTCAACTCCTCTCACTTCCTCCAAATAAAAGGTGTGGCTATGGGTACCCACATGGGCCCCAGCTATGCCTGTCTCTTTATGGGGTATGTGGAACATTCCTTGTTCCAGTCCTACTCCAGCCCCCTCCCACAACTCTTTCTCCGGTACATCGATGATTGCTTCGGTGCTGCTTCATGCTCTCATCTGGACCTGGAAAAATTTATTAAGTTTGCTTCCAATTTCCACCCCTCCATCATTTTCACATGGTCCATCTCTGACACTTCCCTTCCATTCATTGACCTCTCTGTCTCAATTCTGGTGATAGACTGTCCACCAATATCCATTACAAGCTACCTCGACTACAGCTCCTCACATCCCGCTTCCTGTAAGGACTCCATCCCATTCTCTCAGTTCCTTCGCCTCCTTCGCATCTGTTCCGATGATGCCACTTTTAAAAACAGTTCCTCTGACATGTCTTCCTTCTTCCTTAACCAAGGTTTTCTACCCACGGTGGTTGACAGGGCCCTCAACCGTGTCCGGCCCATCTCCCACGCATCTGCCCTCATACCTTCCTCTCCCTTCCAGAACCATGATAGGGTCCCCCTGGTCCTCACTTATCACCCCACCAGCCTCCGCATTCAAAGGATCATCCTTCCCCATTTCTGCCAACTCCAGCATGATGCCACCACCAAACACATCTTCCTTCACCACCCCCCGCCCCCAGCGGCATTCCTTAGGGTTTGTTCCCTCCGGGACACCCTGGTCCACTCCTCCATCACCCCCTAGACCTCAACCTGCTCCCATGGCACCTTCCCATGCAACAGCAGATGGTGCAACACCTGCCCCTTTACTTCCCCTCTCCTCACCGTCCAAGGGCCCAAACACTCCTTTCAAGTGAAGCAGCATTTCACTTGCACTTCCCTCAATTTAGTCTACTGCATTTGTTGCTCCAAATGTGGTCTCCTCTACATTGGAGAGACCAAACGCAGACTGGGTGAGCGCTTTGCAGAACACCTTCGGTCTGTCCACAAGCATTACACAGACTTCCCTGTCACTTGCCATTTCAACACTCCACCCTGCTCTCATGCCCACATGTCCGTCCTTGGCCTGCTGCAATGTTTCAGTGAAGCTCAACGCAAACTGGAGGAACAGCACCTCATCTTCTGACTAGGCACTTTACAGCCTTCCTGACTGAATATTGAGTTCAACAATTTTAGATCATGAACTCTCTCCTCCATCCCCACCCCCTTTCCGATCCCCCTTTTTTCCAATAATTTATATAAATTTTTCTTTTCCCACCTATTTCCATTATTTTTAAATGTATTGTCATCCATTGTTTCATCTTTGCCTTGTAGCCTATTTCGATCCCTTCCCCGCACCCCACCCCCACTAGGGCTGTCTGTACCTTTATTATCACATTCCTTAGATAATATCACCACCTTTAACACCTCTTTGTCCTTTTGTCTATGACACCTTTTGGTTATCTCCACCTATCACTGGCCCTCTATCCAGCTCTACTTGTCCCACACCCCCTTAAACCTGCTTATATTTCACCTTTTTTCTATTTTTCCTTAGTTCTGTTGAAGAGTCATACGGACTCGAAACGTTAACTGTGTTCCTCTCTGCAGACGCTGTCAGACCTGCTAAGTTTTTCCAGCTCTAATTCTTTGCTGTAATATTCAGCGATTCTGTTCGATATATACATATATTTTTTGCCTAAGCTATAAACAAAAAGTTCACAAAATGCTTTTTTAGAAGGCGGTTGCTAAATTATGCAAGCAAATGCAGCAATGGAAAGATCTCACTGAAAGGAGGAGTGGGACAGATGACCAGTTAAACCTATCTTTTTGATCAAAACAAAAACAGAATTACCTGGAAAAACTCAGCAGGTCTGGCAGCATCGGCGGAGAAGAAAAGCGTTGACGTTTCGAGTCCTCATGACCCTTCGACAGAACTTGAGTTTGAGTCCAAGAAAGAGTTGAAATATAAGCTGGTTTAAGGTGTGTGTGTGGGGGGCGGAGAGAGAGAGAGACAGAGAAGTGGAGTGGGGGGGTGGTTGTAGGGACAAACAAGCAGTGATAGAAGCAGATCATCAAAAGATGTCAACAACAATAGTACAAAAGAACACATAGGTGTTAAAGTTAAAGGTTGGTGATATTATCTAAAGGAATGTGCTAATTAAGAATGGATGGTAGGGCACTCAAGGTATAATTCTTAATTAGCACATTCGTTTAGATAATATCACCAACATTTAACTTTAACACTTATGTGTTCTTTTGTACTATTGTTGTTGACATCGTTTGATGATCTGCTTCTATCACTGCTTGTTTGTCCCTACAACCACACCCCCACTCCACTTCTCTCTCTCTCTCTCTCTCTCCGCCCCCCACACACACACCTTAAACCAGCTTATATTTCAACTCTTTCTTGGACTCGAACTCAAGTTCTGTCGAAGGGTCATGAGGACTCGAAACGTCAACTCTTTTCTTCTCCGCCGACGCTGCCAGACCTGCTGAGTTTTTCCAGGTAATTCTGTTTTTGTTTTTGTTTTGGATTTCCAGCATCCGCAGTTTTTTTGTTTCTATCTTTTTGATATTGCATGAAGAAGGAGTATTAACTGGGACACCAGAAGTTCACCGTGCTCTGTCTGTGAATGGGGCCTCAGGAATCTTCACATCCACTTGGCATAGCGGACAACTTAAAGGCTCTTATACATAATGGTACCTCTGAAATGCAGAATTCCCTTAATACTGCAATGGCGTATCAGTCAAATTGTTATAAATTCAGGCCTGCCAAAGGTAGCTACTTGAATTAAGTGGTGGAAATTGTTCCCTTGAGATAAGCTTATAGGCTGATTGGCCTTTTTTCCTGCTATAACATTCTATGGTGTTATTATTCTAACTGGATCTCAAAATTGCCTGTGTGTTGATTATTACACTTAACCATGCTACTGACCTTTGAATATGTATGTCTTCCAGCCAATAAAGCATTGAGATTAGATTTTCATTTATTAGGCTTATCGAGGTGTATGAGTCGAAATTAAGTAAGTGGAGCTGAGGTAATTGAATGGTGGAGTAGTCTGGAGGGGCTGAATGGCCTCCTCCATGTTGCTAGGTGGAAACTATGGCAAGTTTAAAATTGAATCTGTTGAATTGACGATGTACAGATCTGTCAGTTTTAAATTCCTTCTTCCAAACATTCTGATTGTGCAATTTCCTGATGTTAGCAAACACATTTATGTTCAATTACAGTCCAGGCATAAAATAATCATTTAATTCTCAACCATGGAAAATGATTAAATTCCGAGTCAGTTTTTGTTTCAATTAATCATTCCACGGATACAAGCGAATTACAATTTTCTCCAGACAGTCTTGCTTAATTTCATCAAGCTTCTACCAAAACATAATATATATAGCATGTATTCCGTGTTAGGAATTAGAACAATAATGATGGTGAAAACCTTCATGTGTGCAACGTGATCTAAGCTGGAGATATAAACGAAAGCTTCAAAAGAGGAAAGTTTTGGAAAAAACAGACAACTGAATTTTTAGAAACTGGATTGTGTGAGCTAAATCCCCGGGTAGAATTACACACTATCTTCATTGTTGCCAATGTTATTCATGTCTACTCAAGGATATGCACTGATGAAGGTCACTTATGAGTCTATAGTTCACAGACAGCTTGCAAAACCAACATTGTTCCTAAGGTAACACTTAACATCTTCCAGTGGAAAAGATTAGCAAAGACAAACATGGATCCATTGCAGGCAGATACAGGGGAATTTATATAATGGATAAAAAGTAAATGGCAGAGAAACTAAACAAATACTTGGTGCCCGCCTTCACGGAGGAAGATACAAAAATACTTCCCAAAAATACTGGAGCTTCAAGGGACTGGTGAGAATGAGGAACTGAAAGGTATTAGTATTGGTAGAAAAATAGTACTGGAGAAATTAATGGAACTGAATATTGCTAAGTTCCCTGGGCCTGATAATCTACATCCCAGAGTGTGGTGTCTATGAAGGTAGTGGATTCATTGGTGGTCATCTTTCAAAATTCTATCGGCCAGGGTTTTTAGGATGGTGGGGTTTCTGTTCTCGCCATCCGAGGAGTCGGTGAAAAATACATCTCCATAGATACTCCCTGCCCCACAGCTAATCAAAGCTTCAACAAGCATTAATTGGCTAGAGGTGGGACTGGGGCAGAAGTCATCATTTGTCTGTGAAAGCTGAATCTCTACACTGATTAGTTTGTCCCTGGCAAAATATAATTTCTCTGTGCTTACCTTTCAAGCTCACAGTCCATAATTGCACTTCTGCTAATTGTTTTTGAAACACCTCACTCTCTTTAGTGAGAACTTGTACCTTTGCTTGCCATTATATGTTCTTGATTTTTGTCTCTTCATATATCCCTTTGGAAACCTAATGTTTTCCAAGGTTTCTCCCAAATGTGCAACTGTTTCCTTCAGCTACATCTCAGTAATGGGAACACTGAAGAACTGCTGTGGTGGGCATTCATCTTGATGCTGGATATGTTTTCAGGAGAATTTTTACTAGATTATGGCATGCTGTAAGTTCAGAGAAACATTTCCCCAGAGTGGTGTAGCCAAAATGAATGTTAATGATGTTCTAATGAAAAGGCAGCAATCTAAAATGTTAACCCTGTTCCTCTGTACAGTGACGCTGAGCATTTCCAGCA